>NC_068937.1:32243993-32314483 GCF_016801865.2 Culex pipiens pallens | reverse complement strand
TACTTGCGTGAATTCATCCTCCCACGGATCCATCCTCCCGTGAATTTATTTCGGCCCCTAGCGGTCAATGAGAGAACTATCATACCCAAGACACCAACCATTGATATTCTCTAATAAAGTGGCGCCATCTCGTAGTTGAAAATAATAACAAAAAGCGTGAATTCATCCTCCTTCTCAAAAAAGTCTGAGGAAACACAAGCAGCAACCGAAATTGGAACAAGACAAGAGACTTTTGATAAAAGAGTTATCTACGTGCGCATGTATTGCGTGTACGTTCACGAAAAGATTGAGGTTAAATTTTGTACCAGTCAGCAAAACAAATGGCGTGCTAGTGTGCGTGAAAGCGGGCTTAGATAACTTTATAAAGCGACCAGCTGTGCAAGTTGGCCCCGAAAAAGTTGCAGTTTTATGCCTGAATACTTTGAGCCACATCCAGAACAATCAAAATTGGCCATTGGTTGGGCTGTAGTTATTCCCAAATAGAACCTCATACCCTAAAACTGGTATGGAAATATTACCTCCAGCAAAGATTGGCTTGCTGTGAGAGTTGGCCCCGAAAAAGTTTCAGTTTTATGCCTGAATACTTTGAGCCACATCCAGAACAATCAAAATTGGCCATTGGTTAGGCTGTAGTTATTCCCAAATAGAACCTCATACCCTAAAACTGGTATGGAAATATTACCTCCAGCAAAGATTGGCTTGCTGTGAGAGTTGGCCCCGAAAAAGTTTCAGTTTTATGCCTGAGTACTTTGAGCCACATCCAGAACAATCAAAATTGGCCATTGGTTAGGCTGTAGTTATTCCCAAATAGAATCACATACCCTAAACCTGGTATGGAAATATTACCTCCAGCAAAGATTGGCTTGCTGTGAGAGTTGGCCCCGAAAAAGTTTCAGTTTTATGCCTGAATACTTTGAGCCACATCCAGAACAATCAAAATTGGCCATTGGTTGGGCTGTAGTTATTCCCAAATAGAACCTCATACCCTAAAACTAGTATGGAAATATTACCTCCAGCAAAGATTGGCTTGCTGTGAGAGTTGGCCCCGAAAAAGTTTCAGTTTTATGCCTGAATACTTTGAGCCACATCCAGAACAATCAAAATTGGCCATTGGTTGGGCTGTAGTTATTCCCAAATAGAACCTCATACCCTAAAACTAGTATGGAAATATTACCTCCAGCAAAGATTGGCTTGCTGTGAGAGTTGGCCCCGAAAAAGTTTCAGTTTTATGCCTGAGTACTTTGAGCCACATCCAGAACAATCAAAATTGGCCATTGGTTAGGCTGTAGTTATTCCCAAATAGAATCACATACCCTAAACCTGGTATGGAAATATTACCTCCAGCAAAGATTGGCTTGCTGTGAGAGTTGGCCCCGAAAAAGTTTCAGTTTTATGCCTGAATACTTTGAGCCACATCCAGAACAATCAAAATTGGCCATTGGTTGGGCTGTAGTTATTCCCAAATAGAACCTCATACCCTAAAACTGGTATGGAAATATTACCTCCAGCAAAGATTGGCTTGCTGTGAGAGTTGGCCCCGAAAAAGTTTCAGTTTTATGCCTGAATACTTTGAGCCACATCCAGAACAATCAAAATTGGCCATTGGTTAGGCTGTAGTTATTCCCAAATAGAACCTCATACCCTAAAACTGGTATGGAAATATTACCTCCAGCAAAGATTGGCTTGCTGTGAGAGTTGGCCCCGAAAAAGTTTCAGTTTTATGCCTGAGTACTTTGAGCCACATCCAGAACAATCAAAATTGGCCATTGGTTAGGCTGTAGTTATTCCCAAATAGAATCACATACCCTAAACCTGGTATGGAAATATTACCTCCAGCAAAGATTGGCTTGCTGTGAGAGTTGGCCCCGAAAAAGTTTCAGTTTTATGCCTGAATACTTTGAGCCACATCCAGAACAATCAAAATTGGCCATTGGTTGGGCTGTAGTTATTCCCAAATAGAACCTCATACCCTAAAACTAGTATGGAAATATTACCTCCAGCAAAGATTGGCTTGCTGTGAGAGTTGGCCCCGAAAAAGTTTCAGTTTTATGCCTGAGTACTTTGAGCCACATCCAGAACAATCAAAATTGACCATTGGTTGGGCTGTAGTTATTCCCAAATAGAACCTCATACCCTAAAACTAGTATGGAAATATTACCTCCAGCAAAGATTGGCTTGCTGTGAGAGTTGGCCCCGAAAAAGTTTCAGTTTTATGCCTGAATACTTTGAGCCACATCCAGAACAATCAAAATTGGCCATTGGTTGGGCTGTAGTTATTCCCAAATAGAACCTCATACCCTAAAACTAGTATGGAAATATTACCTCCAGCAAAGATTGGCTTGCTGTGAGAGTTGGCCCCGAAAAAGTTTCAGTTTTATGCCTGAGTACTTTGAGCCACATCCAGAACAATCAAAATTGGCCATTGGTTAGGCTGTAGTTATTCCCAAATAGAATCACATACCCTAAACCTGGTATGGAAATATTACCTCCAGCAAAGATTGGCTTGCTGTGAGAGTTGGCCCCGAAAAAGTTTCAGTTTTATGCCTGAATACTTTGAGCCACATCCAGAACAATCAAAATTGGCCATTGGTTGGGCTGTAGTTATTCCCAAATAGAACCTCATACCCTAAAACTGGTATGGAAATATTACCTCCAGCAAAGATTGGCTTGCTGTGAGAGTTGGCCCCGAAAAAGTTTCAGTTTTATGCCTGAATACTTTGAGCCACATCCAGAACAATCAAAATTGGCCATTGGTTAGGCTGTAGTTATTCCCAAATAGAACCTCATACCCTAAAACTGGTATGGAAATATTACCTCCAGCAAAGATTGGCTTGCTGTGAGAGTTGGCCCCGAAAAAGTTTCAGTTTTATGCCTGAGTACTTTGAGCCACATCCAGAACAATCAAAATTGGCCATTGGTTAGGCTGTAGTTATTCCCAAATAGAATCACATACCCTAAACCTGGTATGGAAATATTACCTCCAGCAAAGATTGGCTTGCTGTGAGAGTTGGCCCCGAAAAAGTTTCAGTTTTATGCCTGAATACTTTGAGCCACATCCAGAACAATCAAAATTGGCCATTGGTTGGGCTGTAGTTATTCCCAAATAGAACCTCATACCCTAAAACTAGTATGGAAATATTACCTCCAGCAAAGATTGGCTTGCTGTGAGAGTTGGCCCCGAAAAAGTTTCAGTTTTATGCCTGAGTACTTTGAGCCACATCCAGAACAATCAAAATTGACCATTGGTTGGGCTGTAGTTATTCCCAAATAGAACCTCATACCCTAAAACTAGTATGGAAATATTACCTCCAGCAAAGATTGGCTTGCTGTGAGAGTTGGCCCCGAAAAAGTTTCAGTTTTATGCCTGAATACTTTGAGCCACATCCAGAACAATCAAAATTGGCCATTGGTTGGGCTGTAGTTATTCCCAAATAGAACCTCATACCCTAAAACTAGTATGGAAATATTACCTCCAGCAAAGATTGGCTTGCTGTGAGAGTTGGCCCCGAAAAAGTTTCAGTTTTATGCCTGAGTACTTTGAGCCACATCCAGAACAATCAAAATTGGCCATTGGTTAGGCTGTAGTTATTCCCAAATAGAATCACATACCCTAAACCTGGTATGGAAATATTACCTCCAGCAAAGATTGGCTTGCTGTGAGAGTTGGCCCCGAAAAAGTTTCAGTTTTATGCCTGAATACTTTGAGCCACATCCAGAACAATCAAAATTGGCCATTGGTTGGGCTGTAGTTATTCCCAAATAGAACCTCATACCCTAAAACTGGTATGGAAATATTACCTCCAGCAAAGATTGGCTTGCTGTGAGAGTTGGCCCCGAAAAAGTTTCAGTTTTATGCCTGAATACTTTGAGCCACATCCAGAACAATCAAAATTGGCCATTGGTTAGGCTGTAGTTATTCCCAAATAGAACCTCATACCCTAAAACTGGTATGGAAATATTACCTCCAGCAAAGATTGGCTTGCTGTGAGAGTTGGCCCCGAAAAAGTTTCAGTTTTATGCCTGAGTACTTTGAGCCACATCCAGAACAATCAAAATTGGCCATTGGTTAGGCTGTAGTTATTCCCAAATAGAATCACATACCCTAAACCTGGTATGGAAATATTACCTCCAGCAAAGATTGGCTTGCTGTGAGAGTTGGCCCCGAAAAAGTTTCAGTTTTATGCCTGAATACTTTGAGCCACATCCAGAACAATCAAAATTGGCCATTGGTTGGGCTGTAGTTATTCCCAAATAGAACCTCATACCCTAAAACTAGTATGGAAATATTACCTCCAGCAAAGATTGGCTTGCTGTGAGAGTTGGCCCCGAAAAAGTTTCAGTTTTATGCCTGAGTACTTTGAGCCACATCCAGAACAATCAAAATTGACCATTGGTTGGGCTGTAGTTATTCCCAAATAGAACCTCATACCCTAAAACTAGTATGGAAATATTACCTCCAGCAAAGATTGGCTTGCTGTGAGAGTTGGCCCCGAAAAAGTTTCAGTTTTATGCCTGAATACTTTGAGCCACATCCAGAACAATCAAAATTGGCCATTGGTTGGGCTGTAGTTATTCCCAAATAGAACCTCATACCCTAAAACTAGTATGGAAATATTACCTCCAGCAAAGATTGGCTTGCTGTGAGAGTTGGCCCCGAAAAAGTTTCAGTTTTATGCCTGAGTACTTTGAGCCACATCCAGAACAATCAAAATTGGCCATTGGTTAGGCTGTAGTTATTCCCAAATAGAATCACATACCCTAAACCTGGTATGGAAATATTACCTCCAGCAAAGATTGGCTTGCTGTGAGAGTTGGCCCCGAAAAAGTTTCAGTTTTATGCCTGAATACTTTGAGCCACATCCAGAACAATCAAAATTGGCCATTGGTTGGGCTGTAGTTATTCCCAAATAGAACCTCATACCCTAAAACTGGTATGGAAATATTACCTCCAGCAAAGATTGGCTTGCTGTGAGAGTTGGCCCCGAAAAAGTTTCAGTTTTATGCCTGAATACTTTGAGCCACATCCAGAACAATCAAAATTGGCCATTGGTTAGGCTGTAGTTATTCCCAAATAGAACCTCATACCCTAAAACTGGTATGGAAATATTACCTCCAGCAAAGATTGGCTTGCTGTGAGAGTTGGCCCCGAAAAAGTTTCAGTTTTATGCCTGAGTACTTTGAGCCACATCCAGAACAATCAAAATTGGCCATTGGTTAGGCTGTAGTTATTCCCAAATAGAATCACATACCCTAAACCTGGTATGGAAATATTACCTCCAGCAAAGATTGGCTTGCTGTGAGAGTTGGCCCCGAAAAAGTTTCAGTTTTATGCCTGAATACTTTGAGCCACATCCAGAACAATCAAAATTGGCCATTGGTTGGGCTGTAGTTATTCCCAAATAGAACCTCATACCCTAAAACTAGTATGGAAATATTACCTCCAGCAAAGATTGGCTTGCTGTGAGAGTTGGCCCCGAAAAAGTTTCAGTTTTATGCCTGAGTACTTTGAGCCACATCCAGAACAATCAAAATTGACCATTGGTTGGGCTGTAGTTATTCCCAAATAGAACCTCATACCCTAAAACTAGTATGGAAATATTACCTCCAGCAAAGATTGGCTTGCTGTGAGAGTTGGCCCCGAAAAAGTTTCAGTTTTATGCCTGAATACTTTGAGCCACATCCAGAACAATCAAAATTGACCATTGGTTAGGCTGTAGTTATTCCCAAATAGAACCACATACCCTAAAACTGGTATGGAAATATTACCTCCAGCAAAGATTGGCTTGCTGTGAGAGTTGGCCCCGAAAAAGTTTCAGTTTTATGCCTGAATACTTTGAGCCACATCCAGAACAATCAAAATTGACCATTGGTTAGGCTGTAGTTATTCCTAAATAGAACCACATACCCTAAAACTGGTATGGAAATATTACCTCCAGCAAAGATTGGCTTGCTGTGAGAGTTGGCCCCGAAAAAGTTTCAGTTTTATGCCTGAATACTTTGAGCCACATCCAGAACAATCAAAATTGGCCATTGGTTAGGCTGTAGTTATTCCCAAATAGAATCACATACCCTAAACCTGGTATGGAAATATTACCTCCAGCAAAGATTGGCTTGCTGTGAGAGTTGGCCCCGAAAAAGTTTCAGTTTTATGCCTGAATACTTTGAACCACATCCAGAACAATCAAAATTGACCATTGGTTAGGCTGTAGTTATTCCTAAATAGAACCACATACCCTAAAACTGGTATGGAAATATTACCTCCAGCAAAGATTGGCTTGCTGTGAGAGTTGGCCCCGAAAAAGTTTCAGTTTTATGCCTGAATACTTTGAGCCACATCCAGAACAATCAAAATTGGCCATTGGTTGGGCTGTAGTTATTCCCAAATAGAACCTCATACCCTAAAACTAGTATGGAAATATTACCTCCAGCAAAGATTGGCTTGCTGTGAGAGTTGGCCCCGAAAAAGTTTCAGTTTTATGCCTGAATACTTTGAGCCACATCCAGAACAATCAAAATTGGCCATTGGTTGGGCTGTAGTTATTCCCAAATAGAACCTCATACCCTAAAACTAGTATGGAAATATTACCTCCAGCAAAGATTGGCTTGCTGTGAGAGTTGGCCCCGAAAAAGTTTCAGTTTTATGCCTGAGTACTTTGAGCCACATCCAGAACAATCAAAATTGGCCATTGGTTAGGCTGTAGTTATTCCCAAATAGAATCACATACCCTAAACCTGGTATGGAAATATTACCTCCAGCAAAGATTGGCTTGCTGTGAGAGTTGGCCCCGAAAAAGTTTCAGTTTTATGCCTGAATACTTTGAGCCACATCCAGAACAATCAAAATTGGCCATTGGTTGGGCTGTAGTTATTCCCAAATAGAACCTCATACCCTAAAACTGGTATGGAAATATTACCTCCAGCAAAGATTGGCTTGCTGTGAGAGTTGGCCCCGAAAAAGTTTCAGTTTTATGCCTGAATACTTTGAGCCACATCCAGAACAATCAAAATTGGCCATTGGTTAGGCTGTAGTTATTCCCAAATAGAACCTCATACCCTAAAACTGGTATGGAAATATTACCTCCAGCAAAGATTGGCTTGCTGTGAGAGTTGGCCCCGAAAAAGTTTCAGTTTTATGCCTGAGTACTTTGAGCCACATCCAGAACAATCAAAATTGGCCATTGGTTAGGCTGTAGTTATTCCCAAATAGAATCACATACCCTAAACCTGGTATGGAAATATTACCTCCAGCAAAGATTGGCTTGCTGTGAGAGTTGGCCCCGAAAAAGTTTCAGTTTTATGCCTGAATACTTTGAGCCACATCCAGAACAATCAAAATTGGCCATTGGTTGGGCTGTAGTTATTCCCAAATAGAACCTCATACCCTAAAACTAGTATGGAAATATTACCTCCAGCAAAGATTGGCTTGCTGTGAGAGTTGGCCCCGAAAAAGTTTCAGTTTTATGCCTGAGTACTTTGAGCCACATCCAGAACAATCAAAATTGACCATTGGTTGGGCTGTAGTTATTCCCAAATAGAACCTCATACCCTAAAACTAGTATGGAAATATTACCTCCAGCAAAGATTGGCTTGCTGTGAGAGTTGGCCCCGAAAAAGTTTCAGTTTTATGCCTGAATACTTTGAGCCACATCCAGAACAATCAAAATTGGCCATTGGTTGGGCTGTAGTTATTCCCAAATAGAACCTCATACCCTAAAACTAGTATGGAAATATTACCTCCAGCAAAGATTGGCTTGCTGTGAGAGTTGGCCCCGAAAAAGTTTCAGTTTTATGCCTGAGTACTTTGAGCCACATCCAGAACAATCAAAATTGGCCATTGGTTAGGCTGTAGTTATTCCCAAATAGAATCACATACCCTAAAACTGGTATGGAAATATTACCTCCAGCAAAGATTGGCTTGCTGTGAGAGTTGGCCCCGAAAAAGTTTCAGTTTTATGCCTGAATACTTTGAGCCACATCCAGAACAATCAAAATTGGCCATTGGTTGGGCTGTAGTTATTCCCAAATAGAACCTCATACCCTAAAACTGGTATGGAAATATTACCTCCAGCAAAGATTGGCTTGCTGTGAGAGTTGGCCCCGAAAAAGTTTCAGTTTTATGCCTGAATACTTTGAGCCACATCCAGAACAATCAAAATTGGCCATTGGTTAGGCTGTAGTTATTCCCAAATAGAACCTCATACCCTAAAACTGGTATGGAAATATTACCTCCAGCAAAGATTGGCTTGCTGTGAGAGTTGGCCCCGAAAAAGTTTCAGTTTTATGCCTGAGTACTTTGAGCCACATCCAGAACAATCAAAATTGGCCATTGGTTAGGCTGTAGTTATTCCCAAATAGAATCACATACCCTAAACCTGGTATGGAAATATTACCTCCAGCAAAGATTGGCTTGCTGTGAGAGTTGGCCCCGAAAAAGTTTCAGTTTTATGCCTGAATACTTTGAGCCACATCCAGAACAATCAAAATTGGCCATTGGTTGGGCTGTAGTTATTCCCAAATAGAACCTCATACCCTAAAACTAGTATGGAAATATTACCTCCAGCAAAGATTGGCTTGCTGTGAGAGTTGGCCCCGAAAAAGTTTCAGTTTTATGCCTGAGTACTTTGAGCCACATCCAGAACAATCAAAATTGACCATTGGTTGGGCTGTAGTTATTCCCAAATAGAACCTCATACCCTAAAACTAGTATGGAAATATTACCTCCAGCAAAGATTGGCTTGCTGTGAGAGTTGGCCCCGAAAAAGTTTCAGTTTTATGCCTGAATACTTTGAGCCACATCCAGAACAATCAAAATTGGCCATTGGTTGGGCTGTAGTTATTCCCAAATAGAACCTCATACCCTAAAACTAGTATGGAAATATTACCTCCAGCAAAGATTGGCTTGCTGTGAGAGTTGGCCCCGAAAAAGTTTCAGTTTTATGCCTGAGTACTTTGAGCCACATCCAGAACAATCAAAATTGGCCATTGGTTAGGCTGTAGTTATTCCCAAATAGAATCACATACCCTAAACCTGGTATGGAAATATTACCTCCAGCAAAGATTGGCTTGCTGTGAGAGTTGGCCCCGAAAAAGTTTCAGTTTTATGCCTGAATACTTTGAGCCACATCCAGAACAATCAAAATTGGCCATTGGTTGGGCTGTAGTTATTCCCAAATAGAACCTCATACCCTAAAACTGGTATGGAAATATTACCTCCAGCAAAGATTGGCTTGCTGTGAGAGTTGGCCCCGAAAAAGTTTCAGTTTTATGCCTGAATACTTTGAGCCACATCCAGAACAATCAAAATTGGCCATTGGTTAGGCTGTAGTTATTCCCAAATAGAACCTCATACCCTAAAACTGGTATGGAAATATTACCTCCAGCAAAGATTGGCTTGCTGTGAGAGTTGGCCCCGAAAAAGTTTCAGTTTTATGCCTGAGTACTTTGAGCCACATCCAGAACAATCAAAATTGGCCATTGGTTAGGCTGTAGTTATTCCCAAATAGAATCACATACCCTAAACCTGGTATGGAAATATTACCTCCAGCAAAGATTGGCTTGCTGTGAGAGTTGGCCCCGAAAAAGTTTCAGTTTTATGCCTGAATACTTTGAGCCACATCCAGAACAATCAAAATTGGCCATTGGTTGGGCTGTAGTTATTCCCAAATAGAACCTCATACCCTAAAACTAGTATGGAAATATTACCTCCAGCAAAGATTGGCTTGCTGTGAGAGTTGGCCCCGAAAAAGTTTCAGTTTTATGCCTGAGTACTTTGAGCCACATCCAGAACAATCAAAATTGACCATTGGTTGGGCTGTAGTTATTCCCAAATAGAACCTCATACCCTAAAACTAGTATGGAAATATTACCTCCAGCAAAGATTGGCTTGCTGTGAGAGTTGGCCCCGAAAAAGTTTCAGTTTTATGCCTGAATACTTTGAGCCACATCCAGAACAATCAAAATTGACCATTGGTTAGGCTGTAGTTATTCCCAAATAGAACCACATACCCTAAAACTGGTATGGAAATATTACCTCCAGCAAAGATTGGCTTGCTGTGAGAGTTGGCCCCGAAAAAGTTTCAGTTTTATGCCTGAGTACTTTGAGCCACATCCAGAACAATCAAAATTGACCATTGGTTAGGCTGTAGTTATTCCTAAATAGAACCACATACCCTAAAACTGGTATGGAAATATTACCTCCAGCAAAGATTGGCTTGCTGTGAGAGTTGGCCCCGAAAAAGTTTCAGTTTTATGCCTGAATACTTTGAGCCACATCCAGAACAATCAAAATTGGCCATTGGTTAGGCTGTAGTTATTCCCAAATAGAATCACATACCCTAAACCTGGTATGGAAATATTACCTCCAGCAAAGATTGGCTTGCTGTGAGAGTTGGCCCCGAAAAAGTTTCAGTTTTATGCCTGAATACTTTGAACCACATCCAGAACAATCAAAATTGACCATTGGTTAGGCTGTAGTTATTCCTAAATAGAACCACATACCCTAAAACTGGTATGGAAATATTACCTCCAGCAAAGATTGGCTTGCTGTGAGAGTTGGCCCCGAAAAAGTTTCAGTTTTATGCCTGAATACTTTGAGCCACATCCAGAACAATCAAAATTGGCCATTGGTTGGGCTGTAGTTATTCCCAAATAGAACCTCATACCCTAAAACTAGTATGGAAATATTACCTCCAGCAAAGATTGGCTTGCTGTGAGAGTTGGCCCCGAAAAAGTTTCAGTTTTATGCCTGAATACTTTGAGCCACATCCAGAACAATCAAAATTGGCCATTGGTTGGGCTGTAGTTATTCCCAAATAGAACCTCATACCCTAAAACTAGTATGGAAATATTACCTCCAGCAAAGATTGGCTTGCTGTGAGAGTTGGCCCCGAAAAAGTTTCAGTTTTATGCCTGAGTACTTTGAGCCACATCCAGAACAATCAAAATTGGCCATTGGTTAGGCTGTAGTTATTCCCAAATAGAATCACATACCCTAAACCTGGTATGGAAATATTACCTCCAGCAAAGATTGGCTTGCTGTGAGAGTTGGCCCCGAAAAAGTTTCAGTTTTATGCCTGAATACTTTGAGCCACATCCAGAACAATCAAAATTGGCCATTGGTTGGGCTGTAGTTATTCCCAAATAGAACCTCATACCCTAAAACTGGTATGGAAATATTACCTCCAGCAAAGATTGGCTTGCTGTGAGAGTTGGCCCCGAAAAAGTTTCAGTTTTATGCCTGAATACTTTGAGCCACATCCAGAACAATCAAAATTGGCCATTGGTTAGGCTGTAGTTATTCCCAAATAGAACCTCATACCCTAAAACTGGTATGGAAATATTACCTCCAGCAAAGATTGGCTTGCTGTGAGAGTTGGCCCCGAAAAAGTTTCAGTTTTATGCCTGAGTACTTTGAGCCACATCCAGAACAATCAAAATTGGCCATTGGTTAGGCTGTAGTTATTCCCAAATAGAATCACATACCCTAAACCTGGTATGGAAATATTACCTCCAGCAAAGATTGGCTTGCTGTGAGAGTTGGCCCCGAAAAAGTTTCAGTTTTATGCCTGAATACTTTGAGCCACATCCAGAACAATCAAAATTGGCCATTGGTTGGGCTGTAGTTATTCCCAAATAGAACCTCATACCCTAAAACTAGTATGGAAATATTACCTCCAGCAAAGATTGGCTTGCTGTGAGAGTTGGCCCCGAAAAAGTTTCAGTTTTATGCCTGAGTACTTTGAGCCACATCCAGAACAATCAAAATTGACCATTGGTTGGGCTGTAGTTATTCCCAAATAGAACCTCATACCCTAAAACTAGTATGGAAATATTACCTCCAGCAAAGATTGGCTTGCTGTGAGAGTTGGCCCCGAAAAAGTTTCAGTTTTATGCCTGAATACTTTGAGCCACATCCAGAACAATCAAAATTGGCCATTGGTTGGGCTGTAGTTATTCCCAAATAGAACCTCATACCCTAAAACTAGTATGGAAATATTACCTCCAGCAAAGATTGGCTTGCTGTGAGAGTTGGCCCCGAAAAAGTTTCAGTTTTATGCCTGAGTACTTTGAGCCACATCCAGAACAATCAAAATTGGCCATTGGTTAGGCTGTAGTTATTCCCAAATAGAATCACATACCCTAAAACTGGTATGGAAATATTACCTCCAGCAAAGATTGGCTTGCTGTGAGAGTTGGCCCCGAAAAAGTTTCAGTTTTATGCCTGAATACTTTGAGCCACATCCAGAACAATCAAAATTGGCCATTGGTTGGGCTGTAGTTATTCCCAAATAGAACCTCATACCCTAAAACTGGTATGGAAATATTACCTCCAGCAAAGATTGGCTTGCTGTGAGAGTTGGCCCCGAAAAAGTTTCAGTTTTATGCCTGAATACTTTGAGCCACATCCAGAACAATCAAAATTGGCCATTGGTTAGGCTGTAGTTATTCCCAAATAGAACCTCATACCCTAAAACTGGTATGGAAATATTACCTCCAGCAAAGATTGGCTTGCTGTGAGAGTTGGCCCCGAAAAAGTTTCAGTTTTATGCCTGAGTACTTTGAGCCACATCCAGAACAATCAAAATTGGCCATTGGTTAGGCTGTAGTTATTCCCAAATAGAATCACATACCCTAAACCTGGTATGGAAATATTACCTCCAGCAAAGATTGGCTTGCTGTGAGAGTTGGCCCCGAAAAAGTTTCAGTTTTATGCCTGAATACTTTGAGCCACATCCAGAACAATCAAAATTGGCCATTGGTTGGGCTGTAGTTATTCCCAAATAGAACCTCATACCCTAAAACTAGTATGGAAATATTACCTCCAGCAAAGATTGGCTTGCTGTGAGAGTTGGCCCCGAAAAAGTTTCAGTTTTATGCCTGAGTACTTTGAGCCACATCCAGAACAATCAAAATTGACCATTGGTTGGGCTGTAGTTATTCCCAAATAGAACCTCATACCCTAAAACTAGTATGGAAATATTACCTCCAGCAAAGATTGGCTTGCTGTGAGAGTTGGCCCCGAAAAAGTTTCAGTTTTATGCCTGAATACTTTGAGCCACATCCAGAACAATCAAAATTGGCCATTGGTTGGGCTGTAGTTATTCCCAAATAGAACCTCATACCCTAAAACTAGTATGGAAATATTACCTCCAGCAAAGATTGGCTTGCTGTGAGAGTTGGCCCCGAAAAAGTTTCAGTTTTATGCCTGAGTACTTTGAGCCACATCCAGAACAATCAAAATTGGCCATTGGTTAGGCTGTAGTTATTCCCAAATAGAATCACATACCCTAAACCTGGTATGGAAATATTACCTCCAGCAAAGATTGGCTTGCTGTGAGAGTTGGCCCCGAAAAAGTTTCAGTTTTATGCCTGAATACTTTGAGCCACATCCAGAACAATCAAAATTGGCCATTGGTTGGGCTGTAGTTATTCCCAAATAGAACCTCATACCCTAAAACTGGTATGGAAATATTACCTCCAGCAAAGATTGGCTTGCTGTGAGAGTTGGCCCCGAAAAAGTTTCAGTTTTATGCCTGAATACTTTGAGCCACATCCAGAACAATCAAAATTGGCCATTGGTTAGGCTGTAGTTATTCCCAAATAGAACCTCATACCCTAAAACTGGTATGGAAATATTACCTCCAGCAAAGATTGGCTTGCTGTGAGAGTTGGCCCCGAAAAAGTTTCAGTTTTATGCCTGAGTACTTTGAGCCACATCCAGAACAATCAAAATTGGCCATTGGTTAGGCTGTAGTTATTCCCAAATAGAATCACATACCCTAAACCTGGTATGGAAATATTACCTCCAGCAAAGATTGGCTTGCTGTGAGAGTTGGCCCCGAAAAAGTTTCAGTTTTATGCCTGAATACTTTGAGCCACATCCAGAACAATCAAAATTGGCCATTGGTTGGGCTGTAGTTATTCCCAAATAGAACCTCATACCCTAAAACTAGTATGGAAATATTACCTCCAGCAAAGATTGGCTTGCTGTGAGAGTTGGCCCCGAAAAAGTTTCAGTTTTATGCCTGAGTACTTTGAGCCACATCCAGAACAATCAAAATTGACCATTGGTTGGGCTGTAGTTATTCCCAAATAGAACCTCATACCCTAAAACTAGTATGGAAATATTACCTCCAGCAAAGATTGGCTTGCTGTGAGAGTTGGCCCCGAAAAAGTTTCAGTTTTATGCCTGAATACTTTGAGCCACATCCAGAACAATCAAAATTGGCCATTGGTTGGGCTGTAGTTATTCCCAAATAGAACCTCATACCCTAAAACTAGTATGGAAATATTACCTCCAGCAAAGATTGGCTTGCTGTGAGAGTTGGCCCCGAAAAAGTTTCAGTTTTATGCCTGAGTACTTTGAGCCACATCCAGAACAATCAAAATTGGCCATTGGTTAGGCTGTAGTTATTCCCAAATAGAATCACATACCCTAAACCTGGTATGGAAATATTACCTCCAGCAAAGATTGGCTTGCTGTGAGAGTTGGCCCCGAAAAAGTTTCAGTTTTATGCCTGAATACTTTGAGCCACATCCAGAACAATCAAAATTGGCCATTGGTTGGGCTGTAGTTATTCCCAAATAGAACCTCATACCCTAAAACTGGTATGGAAATATTACCTCCAGCAAAGATTGGCTTGCTGTGAGAGTTGGCCCCGAAAAAGTTTCAGTTTTATGCCTGAATACTTTGAGCCACATCCAGAACAATCAAAATTGGCCATTGGTTAGGCTGTAGTTATTCCCAAATAGAACCTCATACCCTAAAACTGGTATGGAAATATTACCTCCAGCAAAGATTGGCTTGCTGTGAGAGTTGGCCCCGAAAAAGTTTCAGTTTTATGCCTGAGTACTTTGAGCCACATCCAGAACAATCAAAATTGGCCATTGGTTAGGCTGTAGTTATTCCCAAATAGAATCACATACCCTAAACCTGGTATGGAAATATTACCTCCAGCAAAGATTGGCTTGCTGTGAGAGTTGGCCCCGAAAAAGTTTCAGTTTTATGCCTGAATACTTTGAGCCACATCCAGAACAATCAAAATTGACCATTGGTTAGGCTGTAGTTATTCCTAAATAGAACCACATACCCTAAAACTGGTATGGAAATATTACCTCCAGCAAAGATTGGCTTGCTGTGAGAGTTGGCCCCGAAAAAGTTTCAGTTTTATGCCTGAATACTTTGAGCCACATCCAGAACAATCAAAATTGGCCATTGGTTAGGCTGTAGTTATTCCCAAATAGAATCACATACCCTAAACCTGGTATGGAAATATTACCTCCAGCAAAGATTGGCTTGCTGTGAGAGTTGGCCCCGAAAAAGTTTCAGTTTTATGCCTGAATACTTTGAACCACATCCAGAACAATCAAAATTGACCATTGGTTAGGCTGTAGTTATTCCTAAATAGAACCACATACCCTAAAACTGGTATGGAAATATTACCTCCAGCAAAGATTGGCTTGCTGTGAGAGTTGGCCCCGAAAAAGTTTCAGTTTTATGCCTGAATACTTTGAGCCACATCCAGAACAATCAAAATTGGCCATTGGTTAGGCTGTAGTTATTCCCAAATAGAATCACATACCCTAAACCTGGTATGGAAATATTACCTCCAGCAAAGATTGGCTTGCTGTGAGAGTTGGCCCCGAAAAAGTTTCAGTTTTATGCCTGAATACTTTGAGCCACATCCAGAACAATCAAAATTGACCATTGGTTAGGCTGTAGTTATTCCTAAATAGAACCACATACCCTAAAACTGGTATGGAAATATTACCTCCAGCAAAGATTGGCTTGCTGTGAGAGTTGGCCCGAAAAAGTTTCAGTTTTATGCCTGAATACTTTGAGCCACATCCAGAACAATCAAAATTGACCATTGGTTAGGCTGTAGTTATTCCTAAATAGAACCACATACCCTAAAACTGGTATGGAAATATTACCTCCAGCAAAGATTGGCTTGCTGTGAGAGTTGGCCCCGAAAAAGTTTCAGTTTTATGCCTGAATACTTTGAGCCACATCCAGAACAATCAAAATTGGCCATTGGTTAGACTGTAGTTATTCCCAAATAGAATCACATACCCTAAACCTGGTATGGAAATATTACCTCCAGCAAAGATTGGCTTGCTGTGAGAGTTGGCCCCGAAAAAGTTTCAGTTTTATGCCTGAATACTTTGAGCCACATCCAGAACAATCAAAATTGACCATTGGTTAGGCTGTAGTTATTCCTAAATAGAACCACATACCCTAAAACTGGTATGGAAATATTACCTCCAGCAAAGATTGGCTTGCTGTGAGAGTTGGCCCCGAAAAAGTTTCAGTTTTATGCCTGAATACTTTGAGCCACATCCAGAACAATCAAAATTGGCCATTGGTTAGACTGTAGTTATTCCCAAATAGAATCACATACCCTAAACCTGGTATGGAAATATTACCTCCAGCAAAGATTGGCTTGCTGTGAGAGTTGGCCCCGAAAAAGTTTCAGTTTTATGCCTGAATACTTTGAGCCACATCCAGAACAATCAAAATTGACCATTGGTTAGGCTGTAGTTATTCCTAAATAGAACCACATACCCTAAAACTGGTATGGAAATATTACCTCCAGCAAAGATTGGCTTGCTGTGAGAGTTGGCCCCGAAAAAGTTTCAGTTTTAAGGCTAGTATGGAGATTTTCTTTCTTCACCCTCTCTGGCTTGCTTTCGCTGCCGCTGCTGCCCATTTGACTCCTTTCCTTCCGATCTGCATACTAGCCTAAAGTGCGTACACCGCTTTATGCCTGAATGCTTTAGTTGTTTTGTCGAACCTACCATTTTGGAGGATTTCTTTGAAACGTTTCATCGGTAAGCTTTCTCATGTCATGTAGGTGAAAAGTTTGGCGGGGATTGACATTTCTTCACCAAACTTCAGCCTGACATGTGCCATTAAATTGTGCGATGAAATGTTTCCAAAAAAAATCCACCAGCATTGTATGTTCAACAACACGGACCAAAATCAAATCAAAATCAAAATATTCGCTCTACAGCATTGCCTTGGCGTTCTCGATTGCGAGATTCCTACTCGAAACCAGGTATCCGAAGGCTTGATTGTTGAGGCAATTGCAAACCTCTTTTTACAACTTACCTTCCATCCTCCCCGGGATTTGAACTGACGACCTTTGGATTGTTAGTCCAACTACCTACCAGCGAATCCACCAAGACAGGACCCAGGGAGATGACTCCTACACCTGGACAGAGCTAACGACCTAACCAACATTTACTTCCCGTCCGACGGAAGGCGTGATCAGACAAATCTCGTCTCGAAAAATGCCACCGGGACCGTCTGGGATCGAAGCCAGGCCGACTGGGTGAGAGGCAACACGGAACAGAAATATTTAAATTGACCAAGTTAGGCCGAGGGCTAGGCCAAGGCTAGGCTGTATTTATGAGTTGCATTGATAATCTTACAATTTTGGTGGATTTTCTGGAAATATTTCGTCGCACAGATTTTCAGGCTGACGTTTGGCGATGAAGTGTCAATCCTTGCCAAACTTTTTTCGGGCTTACCTTTCTGAAGTCGTTTGTTTTGGTATTTTTCACAAGAAGGTACGCGTACGTACAACAAAAGAGTTTCTCAATCAGAGTTGCATTGTTAATTTGATTTCGGTTAATCGCGGTGGATTTTCTTGAAATCCAGCAAAGCATCTACCACATTGATTACGCAAAAAAAAACTTTGGTAGAAAAGAATCCACCGCGATCAATTTTTGACAGTTCGGCACCAACGAAATATTTCAATAAAATTGACTGGGATTAACCAAAATCAAATTAGCAATGCAACTTAGTTCTTGTATTGGCATCACTGGCAGTACACACGTACAGATTTTTTGCTTGGGGAATTTCTAGAATTTCTCTAAGCGTAGACTCCAACACTACTTGAGCAATTTAGCCGTTATTTCTTGGTAGCACCTGAGAGGGGAGCGCCATCTTTAGTCTATTCTGATAACTTTTTGACAGATATTTTCTCTTTTGTAAAACTATGTCAAGGCGGCTAACAGTGCTAAATGGTGTGGATCGTTAAATTCATGCTCCGTAATTTTTATCACTTAAAAGTAAGTATTTAAATAAAAATCATTAAACTTTTGTGTGATTTAAGTTGAGTGTGACTTTCTTTGAAAAAGTGTAGAATAAAAGTGAGTGAATTACTGTAAAAAGTAACAGGAAAAAAGTGCTCGAGGTTCTACGTTTAAAAAATATGCTTGCAGCTACCTATTCCCTGGTAAGTTTTTTTTTCTTAGGCGCCATCGACAAATTACGTTGGGTGTGGGTGTTGGTGACAACCCAAAATAAATTATTTTTTAATGGAAAAGATCTACGATGGAGAGGTGAAATTTACGCCATTGCGTCACTTTTCATGTTTGCGAGACATGCCGTTTTGCTTCTGTATAACCGTGTATTTTGTCGCTGCAAACCGAGGATCGCCCTTGCCGCGGTTATACCGCTCGACTATGATGGTGTCACCGAGTTCTAGGCGACACCCACGCGTGCTTCTGCGCCGGTCCTCTCGAGCTTATTTGTGCCATCTCTCCGGCCAGCAGATTCTCATCGATGTGAATTTTTCAAATTCAACCAACGGAAGTCTGCGCCTAATTTTCTAGCCTGAGAAAACCTCTTCCGTGGCAGTTTAGTCACACTTTGATAAGCTGGTTTATGAGCGTCGTTCCTCGGCGTAGCCGGTTCCGTTGATTCCGTTCATCGAGGCTGGTTGGATGACTTCACATGAACGCGACCGCATTTGCCTCCAAAGAGGCACTCTCCGTACAAACGCGAGAGTGCGTCCGCCATGTGTTAAACGAAGTACTTTGTACCCTCGCGGCCGAGCCACGTAACCCAGTGGTAAATCTTGTAAGCGGTAGATCGGTGTTCAAATCCCGGCTCGGACCAAAACAACTGGTGATCTCTTTCCTTCTGGATTCGATTGCTTGGGAAGGTAGTGTATCGTCACAAACTGTAGGGGAGGTGGGGGTAAGACGGCCATGCGCTTGTTTTACTACTAAACATGATAAAAGTTACCCAAATATCTAATGATATTGTACCTTAGGCTAAATAAGTTACTTTGAGCCACTTTTTGCAAAACTAAATAGTGGTTTGTAAACAAAATTTTGATAATTAAGAAAAAATGCCGTAATCACCAGTGTGTCGTAATATTTATCATTTGAAAAAAGTTCTTTGAATATAAACTGTTTTAAAAACATTTTAAAGCATATTACTAAAAGCTTTTCATTTCGCAGTCATGGTGATAATGTCCTTAACAGTATCAGATACAAACATTAGATTTTTATGAATTTTTATCATAGTTATCTAAGTTGCAAAATACGGTGGCCGTCTTACCCCCGCAAGAGGAGGAAGGATCGAAAAAGCACATTTTTTTAAATCAATAAAAAGTAAAGAAAAGTTTATTTTAAAGACACAAGTTAGGTAATTTCTTTAAATGTGACTTCCAACTAGGATCTGTACTAAGTTGGGGTTGAAAATAATGGTTTATTTTGATTTGAAATGAGTTTTTACCTTAGGGTGGCCGTCTTACCCCCATCTCCCCTACCTTATCAAGACACCTTAGGAAGACAACCTATGCACAGTTGTCGGAAACCTCGGAAACGCAAATTTAGCAGGAACAGGGGAAGGTGGGGCAAGACGAACAATCGCTCGTAAGGCCGTAATTTTTACAATTTGGATTATTTCCAGTATGAGGAATTGTTGCCAGCAATGCAATAAGCTGATTCTACTACCACATAACCGCCAAAACGACGTAAACGCCATGGGGCATAAGATTGAATGAAGTCATTTTCAAAACCTTTGTTTCCTTATAATTCTTGGAAAGTACAAAATAAGGCTTAGGGTTCGTTTTAAGGCTCATTTTATCGAAATGCTATTTTTCCTAGATCGGTAGTGTCCCTTCCAATGACTTGCACCTATTACAAAGTATGATTTATCTTTTGGTTATTTTTGTTAAGAGCTATTAAAAAATCTTGGTCAGTTGGGGCAAGTGTACCATATGGATTTTTAGTATGAAAAAAAAAATACGAATCGCTGCAGCAACATATTTTATTCTGAAAAAAATATATAAAAGTTCTCAAAAACTGATAAACAATTGTTTAAAAAATTGCACATACACGATATAATAATATCATGAAAATTTACTATTTATCGCAGGCCAAGGATTGATACCTAAGAGCATGCAATGGCACTGACGTTGTTGCGTGCTCTTCGGTTGACGTCCACGTAAAGAACATCCTGGAAGGAGCGTACACGCAGAAAAATAAGGCATATTTGAATCAACAAAACGTTTTGTTGATTTGAAAATCATTATTTTTGTTGAATCAACGCTAAACGTCAAAGCAGCTTTTTCGAAACAACAAAAGACTTTTGTGGAATTGAGAAAATCAAGGTTTGTTTCAACGCAAAATCGGCGTTGATTATATTCAACAAAAATTTTGTTGATTCAAACCTCGTACAGGCTGATTCTACAAAACATTTTTCTGCGTGTAACTAACTACATCCGTAGTTCTGTTAGATCATCCGAATTATCTTGATCAGAACAGTATAGCTCTGGTTCCTTGCGAGACGGCTAAAAGAAAGGGGCGCGACAATGAAGTAATTTGTGATTGCAGACGGTATTGTTTTGATTCGCAGTATGTTGAGTCAACTGCTGTGGATGTACCTGAAACATCGCACAGCGGGGTTTCTCTTCTCTTCATTCTCAGCTACCACCTATCTCCTATTATTATTTTGCTCTACTGATTGTCACATCTTCACTGATTCTTCTATTTAATATCCATAATTTGATTTTGATTTTACTAACATTTGATTCTCTTATCTCTCAAAGCTTTTCCACTCGTTTTTTACCAATTGATACTGCTGTAACAAACTTTGTTTTTTTTTTTTGACAAAGAACTTTGTCCTAAGGTTTCTATACGTGGTGTCAATCCAAAATTTTCGCGAAGCGAAAACGTTACGTGACGAATTCCCCTCTCGGCAAATTTCCCCTCTTTTTGGTGCAAGCTGGTTGGTTGAACGAACGTTTCCCAATCAGTCAATCGAGAGACGTGAGATTGATGTATCTAAAATCACCCCCACTCCACCTCATAATTTTCGGATCGTCGACGAGCCAACAAAACTCGGCTCGGTCGGTCCCGAAAATTCATTCTATTGCTGGACGTCGACGAGAACACATCAGAAGCAGATGGCCTGGTGGCCCGGTAGCAGACGGCCTGGAGGTCTGGGAGCAGATGGCTTGGAGGCAAGGACCAGCTAAGACATGGTAGTCGCGGGAGTCGATCATTGGAACTGGCCACCACCTGGACTGGAGTGGCCGGAGGCCCCGCGGATGTTCCGATGGGGGGACATTTGCCGAACCATAAGAGTAGGGGCAATATGGGTATCAAACATTATGGTTTTTGCTACTGGACATGAAATTTGACATTTCGGCAGTAGTGGCCACAATCCGGAGTGGCCGGAAGCCCCGCGGATGTTCGGATGGGGGGACATTTGCCGGACCGTAAGAGTTGGGGCAATATGGGTATCAAACTTTATGGTTTTTGATACTGGACATGAAATTTGACATTTCGGCAGTAGTGGCCACAATCCGGAGTGGCCGGAGGCCCCGCGGATGTTCCGATGGGGGGACATTTGCCGAACCTTAAGAGTTGGGGCAATATGGGTATCAAACTTTATGGTTTTTGATACCGTCATCAGGGGTGACATTGGGTCTGGGGGGTGAGATTGGGTCATACAAAAATGCTGAAATTTGTATGACCCAATCTCACCCCCCAGACCCAATGTCACCCCTGATGACGGTACTGGACATGAAATTTGACATTTCGGCAGCAGTGGCCACAATCTGGAGTGGCCAGAGGCCCCGCGGATGTTCCGATGGGGGGACATTTGCCGAACCGTAAGAGTTTGGGCAATATGGGTTTCAAACTTTATGGTTTTTGATGCTGGACATGAAATTTGACATTTCGGCAGTAGTGGCCACAATCCGGAGTGGCCGGAGGCCCCGCGGATGATCCGATGGGGGGACATTTGCCGAACCGTAAGAGTTGGGGCAATATGGGTATCAAACTTTATGGTTTTTGATACTGGACATGAAATTTGACATTTCGGCAGTAGTGGCCACAATCCGGAGTGGCCGGAGGCCCCGCGGATGTTCCGATGGGGGGACATTTGCCGAACCGTAAGAGTTGGGGCAATATGGGTATCAAACTTTATGGTTTTTGATACTGGACATGAAATTTGACATTTCGGCAGTAGTGGCCACAATCCGGAGTGGCCGGAGGCCCCGCGGATGTTCCGATGAGGGGACATTTGCCGAACCGTAAGAGTTGGGGCAATATGGGTATCAAACTTTATGGTTTTTGATACTGCATCTTGGTAACTTTCGAGTGGTGAAGGAAAGTCAATTGATTTCACTTCGATTTCTATTTCAGCTCCACTTGCAATTTCCGTCCCCCTAGTTCGATAGGACGGTAATTATAAGCGGGAAATTTGGACCGGACATTCTAATCGAAAATTTCAACAATCATCTTGCAAAGTTCTTTGTCATACTGGTCATGTGTAACATAACCACCTGCACCTTTTTTTCATGCAGTCAGGGTTGCCATGAAATATTCGTTCATGCAGTTTTCTGCGAAACTGGTCCAGTATCAAAAATCATAAAGTTTGATACCCATATTGCCCCAACTCTTATTGTTCGGCAAATGTCCCCCCCATCGGAACATCCCCGGGGACTCTCCAGGTGGTGGTCAATTCCAATTAGCAACTCCTTCTAATGCCGGTTGGCATGCCTTGGCTGGTCCATGCCATCTGCATGCTCCCGGGCCACCAGGCCATCTGCTCCTGATGTTGACTCGTCGACGTCCAGCAACAGAATGAATTTTCGGGATCAACCGAGTCGAGTTTTGTTGATTTAGGTCGGGGACGTATGCCCCTCCTCTTTGCACCCATTCTCCTATAGCTCCTTATTCGCTTTGTGCCTCGTCGACGATCCGAAAATTATGAGGGGGAGTGGGGGTAATTTTAGATACATCAATCATACGTCTCTCAATTGACTGATTGGGAAACGTTTGTTCAACCAACCAGCGTGTACCTCAGAGGGGAAATTTTCCGAGAGGGGAATTCGTCACGTAACGATTTCGCTTCGCGAAAATTTTGGATTGACACGCTCGCTCGCGGCGTGCCTCGCACGATCCATTCCGACAACGGGACGAATTTCAAGGGGGCCAAGGCGGAGCTGCACGAGCTGTTCCTGCTGTTCAACCAGCGTGCGTTCAACGACCAGATAGCGACCTACTGCCAACCGAAGGAGATCACCTGGTCGTTTATCCCTCCGGGGGCGTCGAATTTCGGTGGCCTCTGGGAGGCGGCTGTAAAAAGCACGAAATACCATCTCAAGCGCATCCTCAAGAACGCTCAACTCACCTTCGAGCAGTACGCCACTGTTCTCGCGGAGGTCGAGGCGGTGCTAAATTCGCGGCCCTTGTTCGCTACGTCGGCGGACCCCGCGGATCCGCAAGTTCTGACGCCGGGACACTTCCTGATTGCGCGACCCCTTATGGCCATCCCAGAACCAGTCTACGAGGGGACACCCACCAACCGGCTGTGGAAGTGGCAGCACCTGCAACTCCTGCGCGAACAGTTTTGGCGAACCTGGAAGCGCGACTACCTGACGAGCCTCCAGCCGAGAGGCAAGGACAACAAGGAGAAGCCGAACGTGCGTCCGGGAATGGTGGTTTTGCTGGAAGAAAAGGACGCGCCGCCACTACAGTGGAAGATGGGAATTATCCAGCAAACTTACCCGGGACCAGATGGATTCGTACGCACCGCGGACGTGAAGGTTGGTGGAACAGTCGTCCGGCGTCCGATCACCAAGCTATCCGTCCTCCCGATTGAGGACAACGAGCAGACTGCAGACTACGGAGCGATTCCTGCTGGGACTTCTCCCCAGCCCGGGGGGAGGATGTTGGCTGCTTTACGGATCGAGCTGATTTGGCAGCTCTGGTCGAGCGCCGCAGCCAGATTGCTACGATCGGTTTTCCCACCTTGCGCAACCTTGGCGCGCAACGGCTGCCGTTGTGTGCGACGACGAAGAAGGAGAAGAGGAGAGAACGACGCTCGGCGCCATCTTTTTTCATCACTCGCTTACAAGTGCTCGCGGAAGCAACACCTTACGCTTAGTTTTAGTGAATAAAGTAGTGTTAAAGAAAGTTTCCGTTTCCGAGTGCTTCTTTTCTACATCCACGGCCTCAAGAACTAACTGCCGCAAAGTCCACTTCAGTCCGCTTTTCCTGGGCCACGACCGGGCCCGAACAGGCTTTATTATGGGCGAGTACAGACCAATCTTTTGCCAGTCTTTCGCCCTCGGCTTGATTTATACCACTTGTTACCTTAGTTGAACCGGGAAAGTGAGATTTCATCATTAAGTCCAGTGTTTCAGAAGAATTTTTAGTAAAACTGCCGTCCGTCTTTTTAAGATTTCCTAGACCATTTGAATGATCTTTGGAAAGAGCTTTTTGTAACCTAGCGACTATTGGAGTTTCCTCGATTTTTTCACAAGAACGTCTCCAGTCATTGCGTTTTGATCGTTTTATTTCTTTATTATATTTAGTCAGGGCACTTTTATATGAGACCCAGTCTCCAGTTTTTTTTGCTCTGTTGAACAATCTTCTAGAACCTTTCCGTAGCACAGCTAGTTTCTCATTCCACCACGATACCTCACGACTAGAGGACCTTTGTTGGACTGGGCAACTAGCCCTGTAAGAATCGGTTATAGCCAGAATTAGTTCAGACGAGGCTTTTTCTAACTGTGTAACAGTACGGATTTCATCCTCAGAATTAAAGTCGTAGTCATTTAATTGAATTTTATATGCATCCCAATTGGTTTTCTTTGGATTCCTGTATTTTTCAACTATCATTTCTTCATTCATCAAAGTCTCAGTCAAGATCTCGAATAAGATGATTCTAAAAAATCCGACAGATTTTTTAACGTTTTTAATGGGTTATAACGGACGAGTGCAAAGTCCAAGAAGCCGAGCCGAAGCGGTGTGCCAACTGCTCTGGAGCCCACGAAGCCACGGACCGCAGCTGCCCTAAGCGTGTGGACTTCATCCGGAGGCGCCAGCAGGCGTCGAAACCGAAACCACCGGCAAGGAAGGCGGAGAAGCAGAGTCCAGCAATTCCGGCGTTTACGCCGGCGGAGTTCCCTCCGCTGCCGGGCGCAGTTCCGGACGGAAAATCCAAGGATCGCCCTCGTCCCGCAGGAAGCAGCCAAGGTGGCCCCCGAGACGGTGGAGCCTCGGAGAAGGTAGCCGGGGAGGTACTCTAAAGTTGGGCTGAGCTGTGGGGGATTTTCTCCGAGTACATCGGCAGGTTCAAGACCTGCAAGACCCGCTTGGACCAAGTAACCCTCGTCAGTTACATGATCTCCAAGTATGGAATTTAAGGAGTTTTTTTTGTTATTATATATTGTTTTACTGATCCTCGGTCCCAACCTGGTCACAGCACCTAAAAGGACCTAATAAAAATAAGTTAAGAAAAAAAAGACACAGAGTTATCTAAGGCCGATCTCACGCACACAAGCGCACCATTTGTTTTGCTGGCCGGTACAAAATTTAACCTAAATCTTTTTCGTGTACGTACATACATGCGCACGTAGATAACTCTATGGCATAGACTACGTAAAGTTTTGATATGTGGACATAGTTTTCCATAGCTTAATTTTGATGAATTAGGGAGCGTTCTTTTATTACGTAACGCAGTTAGGGGGGGAGGGGTGTCGGCGTCTGTTACGAAATGTTACGAAAATTGGGGGAGGGGGGTGTGATGAAAAATTATGTTACGTAACGCAAAATTTTCATATAAGCATTCATAAAAAAATGCAAAAAGACCTTGTGTTACGCGTTACAGGGAGGGTAGGGGGGATCGCTCATCTGTTACGATTTGTTACGGGGAGGGGGGAGGGTCCCAAATTTTGCGTTACGTAATAAAAGAACGCTCCCTTAGCTAAACGAAACTATTGGCACTACGCCCCCCGGGGCATGGCCTTCCTCTAACGTGGGGTTTCTGCTCCAGCGCCTCTGACGAGACAGGAGAAACCGGGACCGACGTTTTACTTCACCATCCGATAGAAGCTCAGTGGATAAGGCGGGAATCGAACCCGCGTCTCATAGCATCATCGGGATCGGCAGCCGAAGCCGCTACCCCTGCGCCACGAGACCCACACTCCCTTAGCTAGATACTTGAAAAACATTAACACTGGAACTCCCAACGCATGTCCAACTTACACGGACGCCCAAGCCTCCCAAAAAAGGTAGAACAGTAACTTCAACTCGCTGGTTCTCGGGCATGTCGGGCGCGAAAAAAAAAATTGGAACGATGTTTTTGATCATACGCAGGGTTCAAGCCGAGGGCCATACACAAAACCGAGGCGACGAGCCGAGCGACGAACCCAGCGTTGCCGTTGGTACGATGAACCAAAATACCAACACACATATCGGTTTGGGTTCGTACCGAAGCTAGAAAACCAAACCCGCGGTGTGCCTTGTCACTGGCGCATGGGAAGCTTGACTGGCGCAGTCGATTCTTCGCCGGAAGGTGGCTGTGCCAAGTGATTCAAATGGTGGTTCGCGAAAATCTCGGTAGTGAGACCGAAGGTGCAAGTTAATGCAAAAAACACGGCAGTTGTTCAGGAGCAGAAATTCCTCACCAACGGCTCTGGAGATCAGGAGTGAGAAGCCAAGGAAATCGCCTGGTGAAGCAGCCACCGACCAAAGAAGATGAACCAACCAGGAAGGTGCTGTTTCCTATCCCTCGTCTAGACCAGACCAAAATCCACGATAAAGCTGTCAGACCAAAGAGTATAAAGTAAACAATCTTGGTCTTTGACGAAGGTGCACACAAATCAAAAACAAAAAATTAAATGTACGCCAGAAAATGATGAAATAGTGCGGCGTCCAGTACACCGTCAATTTAAAAAGCAGTTAAGAGCCTTATTCGTTCATTTATATTTTTGATCTCGTTTTCGGTTTACACCTAAACAATCTTGAAATTATTTATGGGAATTTGTGATTTTTCTCGTTCAATCATTCCCTTGGAACCAACGTTATCCGCTGGATACTTCGGCAAGAGGCGTGGTACCATCGTGTGCACATCGCGAAAAACTCGGATCTGAGTTCAGTAGCGTAGCACGACGTGGACTTTAACACCTGGTGACGAGGAGGACAAAGGAGCAGCGTTACCCGGATTTTCAACAATCTGCGAAATTTAAAGTGAAAAAAAATCTAAATTCAAAAATACTTTTCCAAATTTGATAAGTTAAGTGAGTGTGTGTGAGTGAAAACAAAATCAGCAATTCGAAAATCGTTTAAATAATTCAGCATGACCAGATTACCTAATTTGACAAAAGAAAAAAAAACAAGATTCAAAAATTATTTTTTAGAAGGTGTGTGAGTGAAAAAAGAACAAAAATTTAATTTCAAAATTATGTAGCAAAATAAATTTAGTTAATCAAGTGTGTTCAATTGTTATGAGCTGGGTGCTGAAAAGACAGAATGCGTAACGTGATTTTCGAATGCTCCCCACTAATACATCTGCACTACAGCTGTAAACATAAACAAAGTGGCATGCTATGTTCAAGCTCAAGCGTGACCTATTTTTTGCTGATGAAGTGACTTTTTTTGATCTCATTGAATCTCTTCATGTTTAAATTTTCGTTGAAAAAATAAGGGCTTCGACCTTTTCAGTTCGTAGAATAATCGATTGGCGGCCTTTTTTATCTCTACGTGACGAATTATTGCGACAGAAGCGGGTGGAATTTTGTGAATCAGGAAAACAACCAAATCGAAGTTCCGAGATTGTGTATTTTTGAAGCGCAGTGATAATGTTGCAGTGAGATTATTCAATATTATTTAGCATGTGTCATCCATAGTTGTTGATAATTCGTCGCTAACATTTCCAAAAGCGTCATAAACGTAAGTTTTGCGTGAGCCAAAGCGCTCATTGAAACGAATTTAGCCAATCTCGATTTCTACCCTCTTCTCAAGATTTTGTTTACTTCGAATACCTCAAAAGCTCGACGCCACCGACAAAATAAATTATAGATCGATTACAATACTTGCCACTCCTTGGTATCATTTTGCGAACAGTAAATTGGTTCCGCTTTGACAGTTCTAAATTGAGGCCGCTTTGCGAACCACTCTTCCGCACCCAGGTTATGAGGAAACATTACAATGAAATAATAGTTTGTTTGTAATAGCTAATTAAAATTTCCAATTTTTAATTCAGAGTCACATCAATGTAACAAACGAAGATGTAATGAAGGATTACGTAATCTTTAATTACAAATACAGTAGTTGTTCGGTAACTGGGCTGAGAACGTAGCCCAGACACCGAATGTTGCTCGTTAACTGGGCTGAACAAAAAATAACGAGGGGACCACCGATGCATAATATTTTTCAGATGAAATATAAAAATAAAAGTTACTCAAATTTATTTACAATGCTTACTTTTCATTTTTCTTTAATTGTAACTTGAAATCAAACAAAAGTTTGAAAAAAGTTTTTTTATTTATTGAATATGATTTTTGCATCCATTAACCCCTCGGTCATTTTGGTTTGTTTTGGTTTTTTGATGTTTGTCAGCTTTTTAACTGGGCTACGGCCCAGTTATCGAGCGCTCAGTTAAAAAGCAGCCCAGTTAAACAACGCCCAGTTACCGAAAAACTACTGTATTTGTAACACTGACTTACAATACTTCAATCATCACCAAAGAAGCTTGTGATTTTTGAAACTTGCTATGTGACCTGTTTGGTAGTTATATCGGATGCAAATTTTCTGTGCAGTCGATACGGATCGGGACGATCCTTTCTTGGTGAGGGAGCAGTTACGGAAATTGCTTTCCGTATAATTGATCGACGCCACCAACATCATCAGCACAGCCGACAACAGTTATCCAAACTGCGAACAAAGCATAACTCGTTTACCTCGCCGCGATTAAAGCAAGTTGCTCAATTAATGCTCAATAAACAAACGTTACTTAATCCACCTTTAGGTGGTTGGTGCCTTCCTCATATTCATAATGTCAATACATTCAGTAAAAATAGCAACATTCCTCCTTAACATGTTTAACAAATCAACTTTATTACTCATTTCTTTTGATATGGTTCGCAGACCATCAATATTTCTGGCTCATCGGCAAGGTCTGATAAAAAAAACCTATCCAACGATAGTTCGCATGGAAGATTCAGACAATATTTTTATCACAATATCTGAAATCAAACCTCTAAAAAGTGTATAAATAACACTTAAGTGCCAATAACTTTTAATAGGGTTGTCAGATCCTTGATGTTTTAGGCTCATTTGAAAGGTCTTTCGATTATTTAACTAACGATGGGTCGCATGATAGATCCGGACATCATTTTTACTGAAATATCTGAGATCCGGCCTCCAAAAAGTGTATAAATAACACTTAAGTGCCAATAACTTTTGATAGGATTGTCAGATCCTTGATGTTTTAGGCTCATTTGAAAGGTCTTTCGATTATCTAACTAACGATGGGTCGCATGATGGACCCGGACATCATTTTCATTGAAATATCTGAGATCCGGCCTCCAAAAAGTGTATAAATAACACTTAAGTGCCAATAACTTTTAATAGGGTTGTCAGATCCTTGATGTTTTAGGCTCATTTGAAAGGTATTTCGATTATCTAACTAACGATGGGTCGCATGATAGACCCGGACATCATTTTTACTGAAATATCTGAGATCCGGCCTCCAAAAAGTGTATAAATAACACTTAAGTGTCAATAACTTTTGATAGGTTTGTCAGATCCTTGATGTTTTAGGCTCATTTGAAAGGTCTTTCGATTATCTAACTAACGATGGGTCGCATGATGGACCCGGACATTATTTTTACTGAAATATCTGAGATCCGGCCTCCAAAAAGTGTATAAATAACACTTAAGTGTCAATAACTTTTGATAGGATTGTCAGATCCTGGATGTTTTAGGCTCATTTGAAAGGTCTTTCGATTATCTAACTAACGATGGGTCGCATGATGGACCCGGACATCATTTTCATTGAAATATCTGAGATCCGGCCTCCAAAAAGTGTATAAATAACACTTAAGTGCCAATAACTTTTAATAGGGTTGTCAGATCCTTGATGTTTTAGGCTCATTTGAAAGGTATTTCGATTATCTAACTAACGATGGGTCGCATGATAGACCCGGACATCATTTTTACTGAAATATCTGAGATCCGGCCTCCAAAAAGTGTATAAATAACACTTAAGTGTCAATAACTTTTGATAGGATTGTCAGATCCTTGATGTTTTAGGCTCATTTGAAAGGTCTTTCGATTATCTAACTAACAATGGGTCGCATGAAAGACCCGGACATCATTGTCATTGAAATATCTGAGATCCGGCCTCCAAAAAGTGTATAAATAACACTTAAGTGCTAATAACTTTTGATAGGATTGTCAGATCCTTGATGTATTAGGCTCATTGGAAAGGTCTTTTTAATACCTTTCTGAAAATGTATAACATGACAGGGTTTCTTACAAAAACCACCCTTTTTACAATCTTCCGGACATACGCCAAAATCGTTTTTTTAGCATAACTTTTGAAGTACTTTACTAAACTTCATAATTTTCAATAGGGACTTATGGGACCCCAAGACGAATCGAATGAGACCAAAACGGTCCAAATCGGTTAAGCCAGTGCTGAGATAATCGAGTGCATATTTTTTGGTGCACAGACCCACATCCCTACACACACACACACACACAGACATTTGCTCAGAATTTGATTCTGAGTCGATATGTGTACGTGAAGGTGGGTCTACGAGGTCAAATTAAGAAGTTCATTTTTCGAGTGATTTTATAGCCTTTCCTCAGTAAGGTGAGGAAGGCAAAACAGGAAAATTGATGTTTTCTAAGTCTCACCCAAACAGCAATTTAAAAGGGCGTAATATTGGATGTTTGGACTTTTTGAAATGTTAGTCCTGATTTGAAAATTTTGAAAATATTTTTTTCGAAAAGATCGGAAAATTTCACAAATGTTTCATATATTAACATTGAAAATCGGACCATTAGTTGCTGAGATATCGACATTAAAAAATGGTGGGCTGTTTGGGTGAGACTTAGAAAACATCAATTTTCCTGTTTTTAAACCTTTTTTTTTGCAATATCTCAGCAACTAAAGGTCGTATCAACAAAGTCCGAAGAAGCAAAATATAGAGAATTTTCTCAGCTTTTCAAAAATATTTTATTCAAGAGTGGGCAAACATGTGCACTAATTTAAAAAAATGAAACCTGCGACTATTTTGAAAAAAGTTACATAAAAATGGCTATAACTTGAAAACGGTGCACTTTATCAAAATTTCACTTAAGTACTTTTTGATTGCAAATTTGATTTTACATCGAAAAATGAAGTTAAAAAATTTTTGCGACCAATATTTCGATTTTTTGAAAAAATCAGTATTGATTAAAAAATTCATAACTCGCTCAAAGATTTTTTGCACAACCTGAAAATTTCTGAAAAGTTGGCATTTTATGTCCTCTAAAACATATAAAAAAATAAAAAAATTAAAAATAGTGTTTTTTTTGCAAATCAAGTTTTAGTGATAAAAAATTAAATAAAAAAATCACCAATTTTTTTTTACCGTGTATCATTTTTTTCCAGTGTAGTCCGTATCCATACCTACAACTTTGCCGAAGACACCAAATTGATCCAAAAATTCCTTCAAAAGATACAGATTTTTGAATTTTCAACATCATTTTTGTATGGACAGCTGCCAAATTTGTATGGAAAATTATATGGACAAACTAATGATGCAAAATGGCTTCTTTGGGCATACCGAAGGCTTCAAAAAAGTTTCAGTCGGATTAAAAAATACAGAAAAAATCGAATGACCGAAATCCTAGAGAATTGCTCAATAGTGAATTGTGAAATAGGAAAATTGTGAAATGATAGTGAATTGTGAAATTAAGTGATTTAGTGAAAGTTAATTTTTATTTTTCAGTGATATAATTATGTGCTGATACTGAAGTGATAACGTGAATTATTTTAGAATTGTAAAAATTAAATTACTATTACACTGAAACCTCGATGGCTTGGCATGGTTTATTATTTTAAATTTGCATGATGTGAACTTATGTGTGATTGTGAGAAAAACTCATATGCGCGTATAAGTTTATTAATATTTTGATCATTATTCTTATAAATTGTGGCTGGACTAAACAGTATTAAACTTTAAATAGTCATTCCACCGGGGGTTCAGTGTAATGCATTGTTGGATTTTGTCAGCTTATATTTATTTTTTTCTTTATGTTTTTTCAGGCTACGGAGTGTTTTGCACGTTAGCCGCCTTTTCAATTATATTTTTTTCATATAAATAATAAATTTATCAAACATATAATTTCAAAGCTGCTTTCAAACACATACAGTAACAAAAATAAACATTAAACAATGGGTTTTAAAAAGAACAACATCATTTGCAGAAACCGTTGCATAGAATTTACCTCTCGTGAAGGTAAACATGTAATCACCAATGCTTTCAAAAATCATAATACTAATTTAACGAAACTTGATACAAGAAATTATTTACATGATCAAATTTGGAATGAAATTCGTGATAAACTCGGATTGAACAAAAAACTATCTTACAAACATAAACTAGTCAACAAGCTTAACTATCACCTGGATAAAATGATCAAAGACGAATTAAACAGCTCGAGTAGTAATAAGCGTCATTCAAATGTTGGTTCGAATGATAATAGTTCCGTACTCACGGACACAAAAGACCGAATTTCGGTTAAAGCTGCTGAAACATCATCTATTGTAAGCATTATTTATGAAAAAAATAATATTTCTTCGACAGACGATGTGGCAGACATTGATGAAACTATTGAAGCCAATGCTCAAAAATTGGAACACAATTCAAATTACAATAGTAAACATTTTTCTCATGAAGAAAAAGAAAAGTCTTGTATTGATCCCACAGATGGCAGCGAAAAGGAAATAATTAATACTGAATTTTCTAAAACTATTCTGAAAATCACTGAAATATCTACTGATGTGATACAAGAAGAAATTATAAATACACAAACTTTAAACAATGACAACATAAATATACATGTTTCTGAAAATTTGCCAATTTTTGAACTTGATACACATCATAATAAAAACCTCAATGAATATAAGATAACAAACACTGAAATTCATAAACACTTTCAAACGAACATTGGGGAAACTACTGAAGTTTCACTTAGAGAAATAATAAAAACTACGACTTCAAACAATGAAAATATAAACATTAAATTCTTAGATCATTTGCAACAGTTAGAACTTAGTACAGATTATAATATACACCATATTCCCAAAGATACTAAATCAGATGACAACGAACAACATATTGTTCAAAATAGTGTACCAGAAGAAAACGAAACTATCAATACTCAAGTCATTGCAGATTTCCAAAATAACTGTAATGATTATGAGTTGACATCTACATCAATGAAACCGAATAATTCTAACAATAATACAGATGACAATGCTGATAATAAAAATAATAACAATAATAATAATAATAATTATGGTAATGAAAATAATAAACAAAATAATAATAATAATAATAATAATAATAATAATAATAATAATAATAATAATAATAATAATAAAAATAATAATAAAAATAATAATGATAATAATGATAATAATAATAATATTAATAATAATAATAATATAAATAATAATAATAATAATATTAATAAAAATAATAATAATAATAATAATAATAATAATAATAATGGCAATGAAAATAAATGCATACAAAACCAAGAACCGAATACTGATGTAGACAAAACACAAAATATTAATGATGGTAATGAAGAAATTATAAGAAACAATAGAAAATTGAAAAAGTACAACTTCGTAGATTTTCATGAATCCGATTTCGCATTTAAGTGGACTCGCGAGGAGTACAATACAATAATCAATAAAGAAACAAGGAAACTCATGACTTTTCGTGAAGCACATACACTAAGAGAAAAAACAAAAGATATGGATGAAAAAGAAAAAGTTACTAGTTATCATGACATGATACGAGAAGTACATCCAACTTGTATCATGTATGTACAAGAAAAGAAAAAGGATGAAATCAACGGACAAAAAGGTAAAATTAGAATACATGCATATTGCCAACATATGCAGTGTAAACGATTTATTCTAATTACTACTTTTAATATTTGCGGTTCTGAAGATATAGTTTTCCAAGTGTTTGAAGATAAAAATGAAATTAATCACCCTGAAGGCCTTGCAACTCAAGCACGAGGGAAATATAGAATAATACAACAGAAAAAATCACTACTTAAAACAAACAGAGACCTTATCCGAGATGAGATTAGGGATGTTGTAAAAAAAGGAAATCATTTGAATAACCTAGGTTACGTTTCAACTGGTCCAACGGGACGTAAGCGAGCATCAGAAGCCCGAATGAAAAAAAGAGAAGACATAGACCAATTTATTTCTCTATCTGTTATGTCAAATCAACCAAATACATTTATACATTCCCTCAGCTACAAGCCGTTCACGTTAATTTTGATGAATGAAGAAATGGTTATCACTATTTTAGATGCTGTAAAAATATACGGTGCATTAGAATGGTACTGGGATTCTACCGCTGGTGCCTGGAAAGATCCCCGTCCGGGTGTTCACAGCCCAAATTATTTATTCATGTATACACTTTTGACGAGATTTGCGACAAATCCTAAAAATAAAAATTTAATGACTTTTCCCTTAGCTGAAGCGTTTACTGTTGCACATAATACAAAAAATATAGAGATTATACTTTCTATGATGGTGAATGTTGTTGAACGTAAAACTTCTAAAAAAATTCATGAAATATTTCGAGTTGTAACTACAGACTTTTCCATGGCTAACATAAACGCAATGACACGATCTTTCAATCGCCTCACAGTTGTGGAGTATATTGTGAAATGCAGCGAAATAATTGATGCAATGCAAATTGATCCATTGTTCAAAGTTAATATAGTTGTAATAAAATTATGTACATCCCATCTTTCAAAAACTTTTAGCGAAGTTATTACCAAATTTTACGGTAATGAAAATGCCGAAAAACGTAATGCTTGTTTTAACGCTATGAAAACTCTTTTCAACATGCGTAACATTACAGAAATTTTTACTTTACTCACCAAGCTATGGAAGTATTTGTTGTCTGAAACTCGTGAAGAAGAATACTTCACAAAATATGAATTAAATGAATTTAAGATCAAAGTCACTGGTAAAAGATTAAACTTTGAATCAACAAAAGATGACAACGATGATGATGAACAGGACATTAATTACGAATTCAACAATACTAATGAAACAGATATTGATCATGATGACAACCAAATTAAACATGATTTTAACATTGAACAAAACGATGATTTTTTTAAAAATGTTTTTAATAAAGAAACTATTTACGGAAACAGTCCATTTTATCAAAAAGCTTTTATAAATTTCAAATCTATAATAGATAGTAAAGATAGTGAATTTAAAACGAGAAATAAATCATGCTGTGAATTCATTACAACAATGTTACGTCGATATATAACATATTTACCTTTATTTACTCCAATTTTATCATACATACAGTATGAAGATTTGAATAAAGCACAAAATGATAAAGCGAATCGAGCAAATAATGGGGTCATTGAAGCTCATCATAAGGATACAAAAAATGATATTAGAAAGGCATCTAATCTGATAGGAAATCCACCGATTAGATTGGATGATTTTACAAACGAAATTTTTGCTAAAGACATAAACTGTAAAATTTCTATGTTTAATCTTAATATACGCAGTTCGAATCTTACAAGAAACGAAAAGTCAACCGAGAAACGCAAACAAAAGAATACACCTACGCGAAGAAATGGGGGTAGAACAGAAACAACACCTAAAACTATCCAAAAAGCCAATACACCAACTTCGATATCAAAAATGCTAATAAGCGATATAAAAAATTCCAAAGAAGTATTTAAGAAAAGGTCAATGAAAAATGAAAATGAACCACCAAAGAAAAAGTTTAAGTCCCCATTATCTAAAACATTTAACAGTGTAAACATGTCAGGGATAACTTCCCTAGAATTACAAAAAACACCCGTTGCGGAGTCAACACCTTTACATCACCGACTTTCTAAAATGAATAAATTGATAAGAATTACACCGTTGATTGATGAAATTCTTTCAGACGAACGTACAAAAACTGTTTTAACAGATATACCAGAAGAAAATGAATCAAAAACTACTGTAGATGTCGATGACAATAATAATGGAAATGGAAATATAAAAAGTAACATCAATCAAAGTTCAAATGTGCAATATCTGACAAAATCGACGGTTTTGCATGGATTTGATACTATTTTAGAAAACAAGCTTTTCTCAGATATCACCTATTATATAAAAGAAAGAAGCAAACTATGTGACTTTTTGAATGTAATAATTAAAGACAATGTATGTTTATCTTATGGAGAATTTCGTTGTTTAACTGATGAAGGTGGAAATGCATGGCTGGTGAACTTTTTCGTAGACTTTTGTTTACAATTCCTAGTATCTATATCCACCAACAAATCGGAAATTACGGTACTCCCAATCGAAGATGGTAAATGTTTGATGGGGCTCTGGGAGAAGCCTACCGATAAAGACATGATTGAACATAAAAATAAAACAATAACTAAACTTTTTCTCAAGCGGTTTAACACAAATGTAGTTGTTCTACCGATATTACATCAATCACATTATACATGTGCTGTGATAAAAAAAAAAGAAAAGGAATTTTACTTCCTCGATTCACTGTGCCCGGCAAGCAAGGCTTTAGAACTCACCCAAGCTAAGTATCAACAATTTAAAGATTTCATCGAACCTTACATGAGCAAAGACAAAGATTTGAAAACAATTTTCAATTTAATACAATCTTTACGACCAACTTTTATGAAAATAAATAATCAAACAGACTCGAACAATTGCGGGGTTCATGTTATTCACAATATAGAAAAATTGATAGAAAAAAAAACATTGTTTTGTGATAATTTCAAATCTTCAGATTACAGATTGCAATTGATGCGAACGCTTATCACTAACTCTGATAATGTCGAATGGATCTGTCCAGGTTGTTCTAGTTTAGAAAATACTCGAGATCAAACTTCTAAACCAGTTGGTATTACAGTAGATGATAACTCTCAAAGTGAAATCGATTCTTTGAAAAGTAAAAGTTTCATCGATTGGATAAGTTGCGATGGATGTTTTAGATGGTGGCATGAAGATTGTGCCAAAGAAAGACATAATATAGTTTCAGAACTCTATTTTTACTGCATAATGTGCAGAATTGAAAACGCTAAGAATTCATAAGAATAATTTTCTTTATATCAAACGACAACTTAAACAATATTTTCATTTTAAATTTCTATCAAAAAAATTAAAAAGCGTGTAATTATAAATTAACCTAAATACTAATTAGAAAAAAGACCAAAATACAACAAATTATACAAATAACATTGATTTTGCTATGATAATGTATTATAACAATAATCAAAAATAATGAAAATCACACAATTAAACGTTAGATTACTTCTAACAAAGAAAACGGACAAAACTAATGTACAAATATAATATAGAAAAAATATGCAAATAACATTGACTTTGGTATAATGAGGTAAGTGATATTTTTACGTTTTTTGGTGCATGAATAAAAAAAACATATCATTAGAACGGTGTTGGTTAATTGTAGTTTAAAATAAAACCAAAATATTTATAAAAACCAAAACTTAAAAATATATAAAAACAAATGCAAATAACATTGACTTTGGAATAATGAGGTAAGTGATATTTTTTCTTTTTTTGGTGCATGAATAAAAAAACATATCATTAGAACGGTGTTGGTTTATTGTAGTTTAAAATAAAACCAAAATATTTATAAAAACCAAAACTAAAAAATATATAAAAACAAATGCAAATAACATTGACTTTGGTATAATGAGGTAAGTGATATTTTTTCTTTTTTTGCTGCATGAATAAAAAAAACATATCATTAGAATGGTGTTGGTTTAGTGTAGTTTAAAACAAAACTAAAATATATATAAAAAATGCAGATAACATTGACTTTGCTATAATGAGGTAGGTGATATTTTTTCGTATTTTGGTGCATGAATAAAAAAAACATCACTAGAACGGTGGTAAAGAATGGTTAAGAAGAATAATGAGTATTTTTGTCTTGTAACAACAGGCAGTTACAACAGGCAATTACAACAGGCTTGTTACAACAGGAAATTAACAAAATTAACATTAAGCTGAAGTTATACAGACAATTATAAATAAACCCAGTCACGAGGCTCTAGCCGAATACTAGCAGAATTCTTACAGAGCATTCACAGCATTCTATCAGAAATGTTCCACTGTTTTTATAGGATTTTGGCAGAATCAGCTCTGCTAGAATATTCCGTGACATGGAATGGGGTGCTGGTGTAGTTATAAATTTATAAAATAAAAATCCTAATTCATAACTAAGAGTATGAATCAACTTGAATATATGCAAGCAACTAACTGACCTAATATTTAAAAAAATAAGGCATCAAAGGAGAGGGTGGAGGGGTAACTTCGCCTGTTGTAATACTTATGATAAAGCAATTACAACTGCCGGTCACAAGCCCGCACAATGCAAACGTGTACTTAAAAAAAACTTTGCTGCTGGAAAAAAAGAATTGCCAAAAGCTATCAGGGGTATGAGGGGGCAGAATGGGTCAACCTTGGTTTTGACTTTAGAATGGATTTAGACCAACCATTAAAAAAACAATTATTCAATCTACAGCATTGCTTGTTTGTAAAAAAGTGCCTTTAACATATTTACTCTTTTTTCAATGTTTTTGGACCATGTTGCGCCCCCGACACTACCTTGTTTTTTTGTTTGCATTGTGATGGTGGTATTCCATCTTCGGAAACTTTTGTTTGCAAATTAATAAAAACAGTTTTAATGTTTGTGTTTACTTATTCCACGACGACGAACATCCCCGTTGCCCTAACGGAAAAAAAAGTTTCCGAACTAGTTTCTAATAAATTTTTGACACAAAGATGTTTTTAACAAGTTTGCACACACAGTTTCTGATGTGGGATACCACCATGAAAGAAGGAGTGACCCAAAACCCTTTTCTCCTCAATTAAATGATCTGTTTTAAGCTGTATATGCACTTCGGAAGGAACCGGTCAAGAAAAAAATCAAATGGGCAGCAGCGGCGGTGGGAGCAAGCCAGAAAGGATGAAGATATGCCCCAAGAAGTCGCTCCCTCTCCTTTGTTCTTGCTGTTCGTTCCTTGACCCCTTTCCTTCCGAACTCCGTACTAGCCTTTATACGGGATTGCCACAAAAGGCGATAACTCAATAAGCGAGATCTCGAAAGGCGAAAAAGTAGACCCACCGCGTTATGCGAAATAGCACAAAAGGGCAAAATGGCGAAAAAGTATTATTTCGACGCCAACATTTCAAAAAGCTTCATGTACAGACCGTGAGTTTTGAGAAAGATGTTCTAATGATAACAAACGATGAAAAACGTTGCTTTTATTGATACCGTAAACTGGGGTCAATCGGGACACATGGGGCGAATTGGGACAGCAGGTTTAACCATGTTGGAGCACAATATTTAGATTTTTCTGGTTGGCTTCGGTTAGAACAGACTCAGGCCAACAAATTGTGTACATCCATTTCCAAATTTAAAAGCTTTAAGTGTTCTAAAAACTGCTGTTCCTATTCAGACTGTAGTCCCGATTCACCCCAGATTACCGTACTTGATCATGCATATCAAATTGATTTGATTTCTCTCAGACAATGAAGTAGGGGAAATGCTCGTATGTACACTCAAAAAAATATTCACGTTGAAGTTACGTGGAAAGATATGTGGTATTTTTCCACTAGAGTTTTCACGTAACTTATACTCTTGTCGGAGGAATATGGAATCAGGCGACTGTTCAGGTTGAAGGTTGTAAGAAGAATAATTTATTTTAACAGCTTTAACAATTAGGTTAACTACGATTAGGTTCTCTAACTCCACAGCTTGCCTAATCCCAACAACTCTAGTAGAAACGGAATTTGTTGGGCTATATACTTTCACGTTGATTCTACGTGTTTCACACGTAAAAGCTAAATGATTCAATCGATGATTTCTACATGTATGTTGTAGTTAACGTTATATGAACTATATAGTAGTGATTTCGTATTTTATTTCGGTTGGAAATAAAAAGAATTAATTTTAAGTAGCATTAACTTGTTTATTTATATTTTCTTCAACTTTTTCGAGAAAAATGCTTCTTGCCGGAAACATACTGCTGACTGCGCTGTTTTGGCGACGTGCTTGAACAAGGCCTCCTTGCCGAGAATCTATGGTTAGTTTCGACGAAAGGTTGGCCGCAAAGCACTCAGCGTAGATGGTCGAACCAGAGACGGACACCAGCTCAATGGTCTGGAACGTGTTGTGTAATCCGTACTCGTACTTCTCCGGGTCACACTTGGCAGAAATCCACGACCCGTTGGCCATATCCAAAAGATTTCCGGTGGCGTCAAGCACCGTCGTAGCATCGGCAACGATTCACACACGATTCGACGGACTCCGAGAAGATCGACACCAAAGTAAAACCAGCGAAGGAGAGTGCGAAGCCGAAGACGGTGGGAAGAAGCCACACGCTGGCAGTGAGTGAATCGAAAAACGAACAAAAGTGTCCAGTGTGCAAGGCCGCTCACGAACTGTGGAAGTGCGAAGCCTTTAAGAGCAAAAGTGTCAGTGAAAAGTACGAGATCCTGAAAAAGTGCGGCGCCTGCTTCAATTGCTTGATGAAAGGTCATCGAACCCGAGCGTGTTCGTCCGGCTCTTGTCGCCACTGTGGCAAGAAGCACCACAGCTCGCTCCACGAGGACAGTCCCAGCCAGGTCGCGAACAGCATAGTTCCTCCGACGCCATCGTCCGAAGTGTCCCAGACGGTCAACACACCAGCAGCGGGAACGTCGACAACCCTGTGCGCGAGCGCTGCGAGCTCGGAGAAGCAAACCATCCTCTCGACTGCTGTGGTTCTGGTTGACGGCAAGTGCAGCACTCCCATCCCGTGCCGTGTGCTACTCGACTCCGCCTCGCAGATGATTTTTGTGACCGAGCAGCTGCTGTGACCCGCAGCTGCTGCAGACGTTCGTGTCGAATCGGGTAAGCGAAATCCAAAAGCTGACGCAAAACTTCCACTGGCCTTACGTTGCTACGCACGAAAACCCGGCCGACTTGATTTCGCGGGGAGTCACACCGAAGAAGCTGATCAAGTCCAAGAAGTGGTGGCAGGGCCGACCACGCACAACTATAGCCGCGGCTGCGGACGAAATCGTGATTCCGGATGACGAGCTGCCGGAAATGCGAACTGGAGTAGTGCTGGCCATGACAGTTCCTGTCGAACGTTTCTCGATGTTTGACAAGTTGAGCAGTTTCACGGGGATCGTCAGAAGCATGGCTAAGGCTACCAACTGTAAGGATTTTTTCCTTACCATACGGACTTTCGGACCTCTTCGCGGATTTTTAACAGGCCGGAATTTTTGTAGGGAATTTTACGCATAATACGGATTTGTACGGAATTTCAGCAACTTTTTAATCATTGAATTGCTTTTTTGATTTGGTCGAAGCTTTTATTGACTACACAGATAAAATATGTGAATTTACTTGACACGGAAAAAATGAATTACATGTAAACTCAGTTGATGTTAACGTAAGATTCGACGTAAACGGTTGAATCACACATAAAATCATGTTTTTACGTATAATTTGTTGCAAATTTACATCAAATTGCATTTAAATTTAAATGTTTAATGACGTGCAAAAGTGTTACGTCATTCCATCTCAACTGTGCACGAAAAAGTGCAAATTTGAAAATTACCCTCTCCGATCCTGCTCAAATTTGGCAGAGCTGTTGATACTATCAAAACATGCAAGAATCCCGAATTTCATCCAAATCAGACCACCCCCTCCATTTTTGTACCTCCCCAAAAAATCGACTTTTTGGCAATTTTTGACCAAACCTCCTAGTTTCAAACGGCGATAGCTCTGGAACCACAAATCATAGAAGGTCGGTCTTAGACTCAATTTTGAAGGAAATTGGACGTAGAATCCATTTCCGTGATCAAAATGTTGATTAATTTATTTTTTCTACCTGTATTGCGCAATTGAAAACTTTAAACGGCCGTATCTCGAAACACCCCAACTTATTTTTTTTATTTGACCTCACCATCGTGTTCCCCGGACAATTTTACATAAGAATCACTTATCGACAGAAATGAATATGTTTCGTTCCAGAGATATCGAATTTTAAAGTTTTGTGTTTTCGAGATTACCTACATCAGCTTCATTCGCCGCATCTGCTAGAAGCACACAGGCGGGCTGATCAATAACTGCTACCTGGTGTTCTGAGAGATGATTAATTTAATTTATATTTTTACAATTTTACGCAAATATTTGTTCAAATGGCTAATAGGGGAAATTCTCGTATGTTTGGCAGGTTCAGTCCTCGCTCCTAGTTTCGTCTAATTTGCTAATTTTCACTATTTAAACAACACATTTTTCAAAACTTTTGATAGAAACTTGATTGTTCACTTCTTATTGAGCTATTTATCACTCGATTTCAGTTGAAAACGCTTTTAATCATTTGTAAGTGAATGCCAAATCGCTGATATGGCAACATTAGAGGAACGCTGGAATGAGATGCTGTTCCCCTACCTTGATCAATCTATTTTTGTGAAAGGAATATTTATTGGGTTAATTTGAATGCACCGTTATTTACGTGTTGCTAACCGTTTTAGAGTACCTCCGAGGTCATGACTAGGGCCTTTATCATGGGCGGTAGCAAAATAGTGCCATTCAGCAAAAACAGCAGCCGTATTGTGTTCCAAGAATACAAGAATGAAAGAAGAAAAAAAAAACATTGTTGATCGGACGGTATCGAAATCATTGCAACTATATTTTGGGGAATTAGCCGCTTTGCAGCAGATCAAACTTTGTAATTTTCTTACATTTTTCAGTTTTATACTTTCCAGAAATCCTTTTCCTTTGTGATCGTGCTTTACTAGAGTACAACGTATCAACAAATTTTATTCATTTTAATTCATATTTTTTACTAAATAATGCGCTGCTCGCTCCGTCGGAATCCAATTCTGCCCTTTACTGTGTGTCGTTATTGCTCTGTCCTGTGGGTTAGCACAGAAATTCACTTCATTCAGATAAACGGATAAAGCAGATAAACATTCGTGATTAAACTCCAGTTTCCTACAGTGTTATACAATTAATGTTTGCCCAATTTGATAAAGATTATTTATGATGAAATATTATTTCAATAAATGGCCAGGTAGCAGTTATTGATCAGCCCGCCTGTGTGCTTCTAGCAGATGCGGCAAATGAAGCTGATGTAGGTAATCTCGAAAACACAAAACTTTAAAATTCGATATCTCTGGAACGAAACATATTCATTTCTGTCGATAAGTGATTCTTATGTAAAATTGTCCGGGGAACACGATGGTGAGGTCAAATAAAAAAAATAAGTTGGGGTGTTTCGAGATACGGCCGTTTAAAGTTTTCAATTGCGCAATACAGGTAGAAAAAATAAATTAATCAACATTTTGATCACGGAAATGGATTCTACGTCCAATTTCCTTCAAAATTGAGTCTAAGACCGACCTTCTATGATTTGTGGTTCCAGAGCTATCGCCGTTTGAAACTAGGAGGTTTGGTCAAAAATTGCCAAAAAGTCGATTTTTTGGGGAGGTACAAAAATGGAGGGGGTGGTCCGATTTGGATGAAATTCGGGATTCTTGCATGTTTTGATAGTATCAACAGCTCTGCCAAATTTGAGCAGGATCGGAGAGGGTAATTTTCAAATGCTGTTCCGCTTCAGATGGAATGACCCATAAATGATGTAACATTCGGAAATATTTTTTTGTGTGTAGAAATTTTTATTTTTCTGTGAGTTTGATTTAAAAAGGGAGAGTTTTCCTGGGTTTCCTCAATTCAAACTTGATTATCAATAATTCTAGAATTTTTGACAGGGCTTGCGAAATTTCGACTTTTTTGGAGCTGAAAGAACACTCCAATCGTCTTCACTACGACAATCTGATTTTTACATTCTACTTTCGTTCGTTTCACACACAAAGGAAAGAGTGCTACGCAAAGTCACTCACACAATCATTGACTTCCCTCCAGGAGAAAAATCGCTTGGAGAGCGTTCGTTTGACATTCTACCGAGATTCCGATCATCTCTCCAATGATAGCAATCATATGACTCCTGTCACCACATACATACAGCATACATTAGGAAGAGAGAGACAAAAACGAGAGAAAGAGAAAGAGCACGTTGTCTCGTTCAGGCGGCTGCTTGAGCTTGAGGCATTTTTCGTTCATTTCGTCTTCGTGTTTACGTTCACTGACCGTCGCCAAGCCACGACGGTCATGATAGGCGTTGTGTGTCAGCGATCAAATATCGTTTTGGGAAATGATCGCTGACAGAAAGTTCTATCTAGATCCCTTTTCAAGCATTGGTTTTTGAACTATTGTCTTTCATATGTTGATAGGACCTTTAAAAAAAACTCTAGAATTGTTCTTTTAGAAATTCCTTACTATATATATTTATCTATTTCCAAAGGCTTTCTAAAACTTGTGAAAACATTTGAACATTTGAATTAACAAATCTAGAGTTTTTTAAAGGTCCTATAAATTGTTGTGTTTCACATGTTATAGGGCCTTTTCAATAAAAAAAACTCTGGAAAAGTGTTCGTGAAAACACTAAGAACGATATAATTCGTAAAAGCAAACTTGACATTTTGTAAACTTTAAAACGTTTAAGAAAAAACATTGAAGAACATAATGATTTCATTCAAATCACGGTTTATTTTATGAATACTTTTAAACGTGCAACGTGTGAAATTTGTTAGCTGTAAAAACGACACAGTTTTATGTTTTTTTTCTCAAATTTATTAAATTTAATTTATATAAATAATTCATTGACAGTTTTTGTTATACCATGGTGTCATATCGGCAAAGTGTACGGATTTTTACTCAGCAAGAGTTGGTAGCCTTAAGCATGGCCTACTTGGTGCGCTTGGCGAGGTTCGTCAAGTCGCGCAAAACGGAGGTGGTGAAGGGACGACTCACTGCCAAGGAGATGCGCACAGCGACGCAAGGAGATACGCATTGCGATGATTCGCCAGCCGACGCGGGTGCCCGAAAACGATGCACTTCGACATTGGGACCAACTTTGTCGGGGCCAAAACGGAGTTGCACGAACTTTGGCAGATGTTCCAGTACGAGTGCGCCACGAAGAAGATCACCAGCTACTGCGTCGAGAAGGGAATCGAGTGGTCTTTTATCCCGCCGCGGAGTCCACACTTCGACGGCATCTGGGAGGTCGGCGTGAAGCAAGTCAAGCACCACCTGAAGCGGATTGTCGGCGAGCGAAAGTTGTCCTACGAGGAACTCTACACCACGCTGACCCAGATCGAAGCTGTTTTGAACTCGCGGCCCCTGGTGCCGAGCTCGGACGACCCGTCGGACTACACCGCGATCACGCCAGCGCACTTCTTGATCGGACGCGAGATGCAGGCCGTGCCAGAACCAGACTACTCGCACCTGAAGGAGAACCGACTGTCGCGATGGCAGCTGGTGCAGACCATGCTGCAGCACTTCTGGAGGCGGTGGACAGCTGAATACCTGCCGGAGCTGCAAAACCGATCGAAGTGGCTGAGGGAGGGTTCGCTCGTGCTGCTCGTAGACCAGAACGCGCCGCCTCTGCAGTGGCCCCTTGGACGAATCGTGACCGCGCACCCCGGAGAGGACTCCGTGCGCATGGCGAACGGAGCGGAGTTCAAGCGTGCGGTAACCGAGGTGTGTTTGCTGCCGTTGGACGAGGACGAGGATTGAAATACGATTTCAACGCGGGGGAGGATGTTGCGCTACTTGCGCATCCCTAGCACGCGAAACTGCTGCGGCGTTTTTGGCACACCCTGTGCGAAGCGCGCGCGAAACCCCACACACACTAACACACGATATCTGTAACGACACACACGACAAACACGAATAAAGTAACAGTCTCAAGTAGTAACCTTAGCAAACGGACGTTTTTCTTGCTTGCTCCCGAAATTGCTACTTGACCGCGAAAACCGATTTAATACAGTCCACTCATCCGAAGGAACACCGTGTCTGAACCGACCCCGGGCCAACTGGAGTGAGAGGCCATCCATAAACCACAATGCACCGGAGGGGGGGGGGGGGGGGTTGTCCACGCTCCATGCACAAAAGATTTTATTTGTTTGGAAATTGTCCACAATTGGGGGTGGGGTGTCACAAACTTCCTTTATTTTTCTTTTGGCGATACATGACCTCTAAAGGCCTTGACCCGTTACGCTAGTCGAAATCCTGGGTTGATTGAGTTCATGAACGATAAGAACATGGAGGCGCAGCGTGCGACAAGAGAGGCTAGTAGGGTGGACATCCCAGTTAGTGATATGCACGATCGGCCAACGCAGCAGGTCACTTGAATCTCAACCACATTGAACAGCGAGCGGACTCCGAACGTCACGGAGCAGTTGAATCGCCTGAGGGACCGTCTACTAACTGTCTAACTTTCACTGGTCGTCGATCCTGAAGCAGTACCGTAAACTGGGGTGACTTTGATAGCCCGGGGTGACATTGATAGAAATTTGATCTGGCCCTTAATTATGATACATCCAATTGAACAGTCACATTTTTGCATAAACATATCTGGAGTTTTTTAAAAGGTCCAATAAACCAAATTTTCAGTTTTTGCTTTTTGGGTGTTTTTTGATACCCCTGACTCAAGACGGTTTGAAAAACACCCAAAAAGCAAAAACTGGAAATTTGGTTTATTGGACCTTTTCAAAAAAACTCGAGATATGTTCGATAATAAGTTATCCTTTAATGCTTACATACTCTAAAATTTTAAAAATGTTGAAATAATAATTTGACGGGCATTTGAAAAACCTATCAAAGTCATCCCGGGCTATCAAAGTCACCCCAGTTTACGGTACAACGTTTCGCTCTCCGAACGGTACGTAACTGTTCTTCCCTCGATCAAGCTACCGCACGCGGTTAGTCCTCAAATAGCTCAGAAACTAAGCAATCTTGACGAAAAAATCCCGCATCACTGGCCACCGCGATGGATCCGCTCGACTTGAACGACGCCGACACCGGAGACGTTCCGAACATCAACAACGGCAACGCACCGTTCTACCTAAAGACGCCATACATACTGCATACTGATCACCGTCAGTATCTTCATGATCACGTACCACGCCGAGTGGCGAGCCAGCTGGACCACGAACAGTGAAAACGAGCAGGAACAGCGCATCTTGGAAGGCGTTCCCATCCAGGTCAGCGATCACAACCACCGCGTCGAGTGTCTCGTAACGAACGGAAACATGATGTTTACAAGGTCAGGTTAAAATTTGGACGTGACGAACGGCGAACTGATGGCGGAAATCCACTGGAACAACCACTTTGACGCAAGGAAGGCCAACGATCGCCAACGGGACCTGTGCCGATCAAGGGCGAACCTTCCAACACGAACATCACCGGAATGCAGGCTAAATACCCCGAAGAGTCGAGCTTCGCCTTCAAGCTGAAAAAGAAGCTTTAGTTCAACTTCACCAGTCCGAACCAAAGCCAAGAACCGAAAACCGGCAAGGTCACCCGCAACAACGAGGTCACCAACATCAAGCTAACCGGGAACAAGGTGGTGGCGGCCCGGCTCAGCGGCCGCATCGACTTCCTTCGGCTCGAAACGTACACCCAGGGTCGGCAGATCGACTGGGGATTTACGTCCGCGTACCGTCGCAGTAAGTTTTATCAACTCAATTGTTTAAGGATCATTTTTAAAAACTTCCAATATTTCCAGCGCACATTCGCACCGGTTCGGCGGGTAGCTTGAGCATGTTCCAGCAGCCGAACGGTTCAGCCAACGTTCATCACACCTCGGAGGAGAAGCTGCGCTGCATCCTGGAGATTCACCAGCAGGGCCACCAGATGCCGGTGACGTGTCTGGAGGACCACACGGTCACCAGCTGCAGTTTACGCTGCACGGTCACTGCGGGCCGAGCTCGTGTCGTGGCCCGTTCGAACCGCCAATGCCCAGCCTCGGCCTGTGCCTCGGCCAAGGGCTACCGCAAGCTGCGCGAGTATGAGCAGGAAAAGTTCCTGAACATAGTCAAGCAGGTCTAGGAAGCCGGAGCAACGCTCGCAATCTGGCAGAGGAGAATGACGAGGGGAACGACGAGGCGAACCATTTACTGCCGGCCGTTTGGTAAGCGTGCACTAAGCTCGTATCCGGGAATGGATCTGTAATCCTCCAGTGGTTGTCAGTCGTTAGAAATGTCAAGCACCAGATTAGTTTGCGGAATGGCTTCTCCGTCACAGCTGACGGTTTCCATGCGAAATCGACCAAAAAATTATGATTTTGAACCGGACCATTCCCGATCTTCATAAAACTTGCTGGATCGTTTGTCCTACTCAAATCAACAACTCCTGTGCACTTAGTTTGGTAATTCACAATGGCATTTGAATTTTAGGAACGTTTTTAGTTTTAAATTATTTGTAATTACGTTTAATTTGAATAAATCATATCTTTCGAAGGAGATGTTAAAAAAAATCGATCGAAAGTGTGTTTTAACGGAAATCTTGCGCTCTTTTCAATGAAAATATTTCCAAAAGACTAAACTTTCATTTTCGATCAAAAAACGGCCAAAAATCAAACTTTTTTCGAAAATCAGGCTGAATACACCCTTCGATTCAATTTTTGCCATTACCATTCGAAAGAGCGGACATTTTCCTACTTTTCTTCCATAGACACCAAGTTGGAGCGATAGCGTTTTCAAGTAGTTTTTAAATAAAAACCTTTTTTTCGTTTTTTTATATTTTTTCCAAAGAGCTAAATTACATGATTTATGGCAAATTTTATAACAGATCCCATTTTTAAACATGAAACAAAGTTCTGCTTCCGTGTTTTTGAGTTTTTTCTTGAAGTACCGGTTTCAAATACATATAAAAGGAACGAAATTATTACCAAAGATAACCAAACAAGGTGCACTTAAAATAACATTTCCTGAACCACTTTTGTTATGGAAAAATGTTTATCTCACTCGTCAGTGTTGTTAATACCTGCAAAATAGTTTAATTTTTCCTAATTTTTCGGGTTATTAGGGTGGTTCCTGTCGCATCAGGGCGGTTCAAAGATGACAATTTTGAGTATTTTTTTAAATAATCATTGTCAAACGCCGTTTCAATAGAACTCATGCGTATTTTTCCTTGAAAACCTTTCTTTTACAAACCGGATAACTATAGTTGGTTGAAACAATGTCAAGTAAGTCGAGGTTTTTGAAATATTTTTTTTTTTTTGCAAAATCGCCGTAGTTCCCAATAGTTTTTTTTTCCTATTTTATGACAAATCAAAAATTCTGGGTAGGATTTAATCTTATTTTAATTGTAGAAAAAAAAACACGTTGACAAATTATTGAACATCTTACAATATTCTGCTTAGGACTTAGATGTATTGTTGAATAAAAATGTTGTATTTACGGTGTTCCAATACAACAATTTCCTACGCAAACAGCATGGCCTAAATCTAAAGTGCTTGGATTGGCTTCTAATTTTCGGAATTCTCTACCCAAAATAGTTTTATACATAATTTTTGTTAGGTCATTAGGGTGGTTCCTGCCGCGTCAGGGTGGGCCATAAAATGGGAATTATGGCGATTTTGCAAAAAAAAACAAATTTCGAAAACCTTGACTTACATGACATTGTTTCAACCAACTCTAGTTATCCGGTTTGTAAAAGAAAGGTTTTCAAGGAAAAATAAGCATGAGTTCTGTTGAAACGGCGTTTGACAATGATTATTTAAAAAAATACTCAAAATTGTCATCTTTGAACCGCCCTGACGCGACAGGAACCACCCTAATAACCCGAAAAATTAGGAAAAATTAAACTATTTTGCAGGTATTAACAACACTGACGAGTGAGATAAACATTTTTCCATAACAAAAGTGGTTCAGGAAATGTTATTTTAAGTGCACCTTGTTTGGTTATCTTTGGTAATAATTTCGTTCCTTTTATATGTATTTGAAACCGGTACTTCAAGAAAAAACTCAAAAACACGGAAGCAGAACTTTGTTTCATGTTTAAAAATGGGATCTGTTATAAAATTTGCCATAAATCATGTAATTTAGCTCTTTGGAAAAAAATATAAAAAAACGAAAAAAAGGTTTTTATTTAAAAACTACTTGAAAACGCTATCGCTCCAACTTGGTGTCTATGGAAGAAAAGTAGGAAAATGTCCGCTCTTTCGAATGGTAATGGCAAAAATTGAATCGAAGGGTGTATTCAGCCTGATTTTCGAAAAAAGTTTGATTTTTGGCCGTTTTTTGATCGAAAATGAAAGTTTAGTCTTTTGGAAAAAGTTCAAGATGGTATGTCAGAGACATAACCGAAAGACATAGGACAGTACAGGGCCTTAAATTTTTATTAAGATTGCTGATGTTTTCGGATTGATAGTGAAATGTAAAACCAGATTATTTTATTTTGCTTGATTGGAAGATTGCAGAATAACTCTTTCGTGAATGTTTTGGTGGTCCTGAAAAGGACCGTTTAATTTTTGCCCTGGAATAAAGAAATGAGATTAGGTTTGATCCTGGCTGGGTCCATCAGCGGTGTTCCAAGAGGGCGGGGGGATGGTTTCCTGTTAATAAACAATTGATGATGGTTGACTGAATAATTAAATACGTTAAATATATGAATAAAGTGGGAAGCAGACGGCGTGGCTGGAAGGGGGAGGGAAAGAAGGGAGGGGGGGGGGCGGTTGTTTGGTAGGTTTTAGTGTGTAGTACAGTATGTTTTCGGATAGATAGTGAAATGTAAAACCAGATTATTTTATTTTGCTTGATAGAATTGTTGCAGAGTAACTCTTTCGTGAATATTTTGGTGGTCCTGAAAAGGACCGTTTAATTTTTGCCCTGGAATGAAGAAATGAGATTAGGCTTGATCCTGGCTGGGTCCATCAGCGGTGTTCCAAGAGGGCGGGGGGATGGTTTCCTGTTAATAAACAATTGATGATGGTTGAATGAATCATTAAATAAGTTCAATATATGAATAAAGCGAGAAAGAGAAGGAGTGGGTGGAAGAGGGGAAGGGGCGGTTGTTGGGTAGTGTTTGGTTTTAGTGTGTAGTACAATATTGTTCTGCTTCTTAAAGTAATATTTACATTTCATTTGGTTCCTGATGTAGTGATGTTAATGTTTGGGGGGAGGGGAGGGGTCAGTGTGTTTAGTTAGTGTTTACAAAAGTTTTCTGGTATACTTAAATTAATGAGTTTACAGTTCATTTGTGAGTTTGTGTTAGTGTAGGTGTAACTGATAATTTACATTTCAATTTCTTCTTGTAAAATCCGATGATAATATCGTCGTGTCCGGCTTTGAACGTTTATGGATCAATGCAACTGAGATGGCTCGGGTTCTTCAGTTCGTAGTACAGACAGCATGGGTCTGTGGTAGGAAAAATAGCATACATACCGCGAATTGCTCGCCACATGTATGCCTCTGGTAAATGTGAGATCAAGGACCGTTCCACGATTTGTGGTCGTCTGTCTCACGTCGTTAGCTAAGGATAGTTGGAAGTGCTCGCCCATAAACTTAATGAATTCGACATTTTCTCGTTTGGAAACGTCGACATTAAAATCACCGGTTACTACCATTGGCAAACCAGTGCGGGCAGTCTGGAGCAACTTCCGTGCCAAAAACCAACCTTTCTGCTTCAGTGTGGTTCCTGGGATGATGTACACCGAGAACAGCAGTACCTCAGTGCCCATCACATCCACTGTAGCAGCGCAAACGTCACCGTATTTATCTGCCACACCGAAAAGTTCGTCTCGATCTTGACTCACCAATTCGGGAGTATACGGGACTGCCATGCTGGTTTTGGTCGTCGTCTTTCGATAAATTGCCACACCGCCAGATCTTGCGTCATCCCTTTTGGACTGGACAACACAAGTGTAGCCTTCAATCTCGACCGAGGAGTTATCATCCAACCACGTCTCGCTTAGGGCCAAGTAGTCTACACTGGTCAGTATGGAATCGATCGATATATCCTGGTGATGAGCGCTCAAGCTTTGGACGTTGATTGTCATCAGGGTGCATGCTGGTCCACTACTCGCCAACACCTCAGAAAAATCGTCTCCGATCGTTCGATAACGGTTATTCCTCAAGCGCTTGTATTCGTCCCGCAACTCACGCATCGCTGGAGAGTTGTTTGCCTTGGCGTGGTGGAACACAGGCTTTTCCTTAGACGGATCTAGGGAGGGATTGTTCGCGTATGTCAAGTAGAGTCCTTCCAGCGAAGTAACCCGTGACAAAGCAACGTACACCAGCCTTTGCTCCTGCGAGCGACTGTACTGGTAAACGACCTTGGAGAAAGTTCCACCTTGTGACTTGTGGATTGTCATGGAACAGGCACTCGCAATCGGAAATTGAATCCGCTTGCATTTGATCGTACCTCCAAGAGCGATGTTCACGTGCTGCTTCGTGATGGGGGTCCAATCCTGCTGCAGGAGATGGGGTCGGGCGTTAACGACTGCCTGCGCCTTAGATCTTGCAATGGTTCCGATTTTCTCCGTATCGAATTGCAACCAGAGTCTGTAGATCACTTCTTCGCCGGCGTCGTTTTCCCGCATCTCCACATACTTCAGCTCGCCGATTGCTCCGTTTACCAGATTATCATCGCCATCGATGTTGGTAGTGATCATGTAGGGCTTTCCAATGCAAAAACGAACCATATATGGCAGCCCACTCGTTTGGGCTGTGCTCATTTTATGTAATTTCGTTCGTGCACTGGTTGCCTGAGCGGATGTGCTGTGACCTGTGATCATATCGTCGGCAAGACAGTCCAGACCCTCGAGCCCACTCAACGCTTCTCTGTTGAATCGATCGACATCAACGTTTTGATGGAACAGCCAAACGGCGTTGGGAGCTTCCCGTTGGCAGTCCTCCACTGACTTGAACCGACTCTCGATCAGCGTCTTCTGTTCATCCGTCAGTTTCTTGCCTTCGCCAATCGCGGTGAGGATGGTGGAGAACACCACATCGGTCTGACGCATGACCTGATCCAACTCGTACAGTCGGATGTAATCCCACAGCCAAGATCCACCAATCGAATTCCTCGGAGCCTTATAGATTGGTAAAGCATTGACTGGATTCAGCTGATGTAAATCTCCGGTAAACGTAACGTCCTGGTCAGCGAATGGGTGAAGGTAATCCAAATGAATATCCTGCAAACGTATGTGCATTGTTCTGAAGTTACCTGCGCTAAGCATACTAACTTCATCTACAATGTGGAGCTTCACGTTCCGGAATTCATTTCGGTACGTCTGCAGCCATTCAGGGCTAAGCTTTGAGTCACTCTGGCGCGATATTGCAATGCGGTAGGCACGATGGACCGTAACACCGTCAATGTTAACGGCGGCTTTGCCTGTCGACGCACATGCAATATACGCGTTGTTGCGAGAGTTGTGACCTTGGCTGTACCGGTTATAGGTTTCCATCATCAGACGCAGTGTGAACGTTTTACCACTACCCGCTGGTCCAGTCAGGAAGATCTGCATCGCTGGAATTTCAGGATCAAAGCTCGTCAGTCGATGGATGATGTGGAGGATCAACATGCGCTGCTTCTCGTTAGCCTGCCGCATCCAGGCACAGTAGTCAGCTTTTGGCATGACATTCGAACGTTGTTTCACAATCGCTCGCAGTGCAGAAGTCGGCAGGTTTTCGATGTCATCGTTGTTTGGCTGCATGTCGATGCTCCTCACGTACTCGTTGTGCTTCTCCGTGGCGGCTCTCTCTTGCTCGCCATCGCCTTCCTGTGCGATTATTCGGAGGTATTCCTCAACGGTCTGCTCCAAATTCAACTCACAATCGTATTCCTTACGTTTCGCGATGAGCTCTGTCTCATGCGAATCGTACAATTGGAGGAATTTGTTCTGGTCCAGCAGGTCGACTCGTTCATTCCGGAACGGCAAAAACAGCAGCACTGCCTCTCGCTTGTACTCGACCATTTCGCTCATCGGGTATCCTCGCCATCGCAGGATTTTGGCAGTGCCTCGCAGCTTGTAGCTGTTTTTGGTGCTTTTCATCGGTGCATACCATGCGACGAAATCAGCCAGGCACACATCCTCCAATCCATCGCGGTCCTCATACTTCTGGACGATGTTTCTGGTCCACACGTCCGTTGAGTCGTCGTCGAGTCCCTCGTTGTCCATCTGCTGGTGTCGCTTCCGGCATCGGGTTCTCTCATTTGGCCACATTGTCGGCACAAATTCGATTTTCCGGCTTGCTTCGGACATCGGTAACCGGAGCAAGATCCACGCTGCTTCCTGTGAGCACATCTCAACACTGTTGAGTACTCTCACGCCCAACTTCTTCAGCAAGCCTTGATAGTCGTAGTCGGGATACTGCTCCTGCAGCTCGAGAAGCTCTCGGTGAAACGCGCTGATGCCTCGATTTGTCTTGTTGACGTAATCAACCAAATAAGAGGCGCACGAGTACTCGTCCATGATGAACTGCAGGTCACTGTTGGAACGAAGTACACCGCCAATCCAAACGTTGAATGGATTCATGTAGAGCTGATTCATCGGACGCTTGAAGAAGAACGCTGGTCGCTGTAGCCATGCACGAATCACTTCAAGGTAGTATTCCTCGGTACACTCACAATCGGCCAGAAAGTCTTCGAGAGTTTCGAAAGTCTTCGTTTCCAGAATCTCACGAAACTCGAGAGCACGTTTCTTCAGTGCAGAACGACGACTGTCATCAGCCGGAAGGGGCACCAATACCCGATCCTCGTTCATCGGCCAGTACGGTATGTTGAAACGACAACGTTTATCGTTGTGTTTGTAACACGTACGTGTGTGAGCGTGCTCTTGCTTCTTGCCAAGCAGTGGTCCCAACCAACGGAAGGCATCGATGGAGCAGAGAGTGTTGATCATTTCAATGGTGGCGGGCATGTCCTCGGAAACGTCCTCACGAGGATCGTTTGCACACCAGAGCATGATGTGGGCATGCGCGCTACCACGTTGTTGAAACTCGATCCGCTTGAAATAATCCACAACGTAGTATTTACCAAATGGACTGAACCGTTTGGACTTCAAGATGCGCATTATGACGTCAACAAGCTTGTCGATGTATGCAACACACGTCACAGGATCTTCAACGACCAACTTTGCCTTTTGAAACGCGCTTAACTCCGACAGCGGGTCGGCCAATTCAAGGTCATCGTAGTCACTGGACAATTTGTGCAGCACCTTCAACAGTTCTTCCCATTGAGTTTCACTGGCGCTCAAGGTGAGAAACATTGTTGGTTTACCCAACTGTCGAATCATGGCGAAGAGGTCCTGTTTGCGTCCTTGCCAGTACTGCACAGAGTTCGGTATCCCTTTGAAGAAAGCCAAGCCAATCTCCATCATATTCCTCTGGAACTCTGGATCGCTGAGCTGGGCACGTGTGACGTTATCTGTTCCCACAGATTTGAAGTGGCATTTGAGCCCTTCAATCATACGGCAGTATAACACCTTCATGGCCATGGCCAGAATGTGATCTGGACGAGCACCCCGCCTGTCAGCTCGCCTAGCTTCACTGCTCGCCTTGTTGAACACAGTAGCTTGTACGCCTTGCTTGATCGTTGTCGGGAACCCAAAGTATATGTCGGGATTACTCAACTCCTCGGCATTCTCATCGTACAAAATACTCGAGGGCATTCGGTTCATGGTAGGGCAAAGCTCCAGGTACATGTCTTCGTTCCACATCGCAGTTTGTTGCATGCTAGCCAACAGCTCGGCTTCATCATCGATGATATCCAGTGGCATTGCTTCTTCCGCCCGCGAGGGACCCTCCTGTGGATCTGCTCCGAACGCATTCAATCGTTCTTCGTCAAAAGTAATGCCCTCACGTTTATACAACGGAGTAGTTACGAGATACTTGAGCCAAGCATAAACAGTCCCCTTGCAAACCCACCCCGAGTAATGGCTCGATTTGTGTGCAGTGTGCTTCTTGAAGCTCACATTAATCGCACAGTCATTATCAAGATCGCGAGGAAGAACCCGAACCATCTCCTCAACGTCTACCGGCACATTGATCACCTGCCCAATGATACCATAGTTGCCCAAAGCATGACACAGACGACGAATCACCAGAAAGATGAAACGGGGAGAAATCAGCCGCTTGCTGATCATATCCAGTTTGGGAAGACCCGGTGGTATCGGCGGGTAAACAAATCCGTTGCTTTTGGACAGGGTTGGGACCTTTCCACGATTCAAGCTGCTGTTGCAGGTTTGGCACACCATGAAACCTTCGGTTGAATCAAAGTCGCCGGCTTGTACCAGTACATTTCCTCCAGCTTCAGTGATGGGCTTCAAGTCGTTCTTGAACCAAAGTCTGTCGCAAACGCTGCACACAGCACCAAACGAGTTCTCAACGAAAAGCTTACGGAACTCAAGAGTGGCCCTGTCGTAGTTCGGTTTGCTTGCATTGCGAGGACCTGGCTCTGTGAAACACGATAGAGTTGACCCAAACCTCGAAAACTTCGCATAAATTCAAAGACCTACCCTGGCTTGCCCCATCTGAAATGCTATCCGACTGACTTGGTGCAGAATTTGATGGCACTTCTAAAAAGTTATTTTGCGTGTTTAGTAAATTTTTCACAATAACACAATGTGTTTAACGTCTCACCTTCTTCATCAATCTGCTCCACCGGATCATGGAGGCTTATTGCGTCTGCCTCCATGGGCGGAGAAATCCCTAAAAAGTTGCATATATATTTACTGTGAGAATTTGAAAATTTAAATGAAAAATCGCATAAACTTTGCATTATTCATTATAATTGCACTCTCAGAATTCCCCCTAAAAGGTGCTAAAATCTGTTCACAAAATTGGTATGCCTCTCAAGTTGTCGGTTCGTACTACACTAAAACTAAAACCCCCATTTGCGTTATTTTATTTGGGGACATAAACGAGGAGAGTGCGCACATTGGGAAGCGTTATTTTGTAGTTTAAGTTTGGAGGTTTCTTGTTTTTGAGTTCTGGCACAAATGGTTTTGAGTTTAAATCAGGGTGCGTTAAACTAGGGATCATTTACCGGGGCAGCATAAAACGGAACTCTAGTGTATTTGAATTTTTTCCTTTCGCTGAAAACTTAAGTTTCAATTTTAAGAATGAACGCAAAAGCAAATTAAATTTAATTCGTTAAATTTTGTTGATATAGAATAACCCCAAAAATTATAAGCAAATATTAAACGCAAGCCAACTGGTTCTAACTTCATCAAACATTGATCACGTCAGAACTTACCGTGCACGGGATTTTCCGCTACCAAATTGTCTGCGAGTCCCCGTCCACCACGCCGTCGCCTTCCAGCAACGAAACAATCATCCGTGGTCTCGCCTCCTTGGTCGCTCCGACCGAACGTATTTTGTCCAGTCCGCTTCCTCCTCTCCCGGAGCCGTCTCATACGTTCGGCAGATGTGCTGCCAGACGCATTTGACCCGCCCGGGTTGCCTCCCTCTCGTCCCTGCCTCCTCCGCTTTCCGATGTTAGACACCGACGGTCCAGCACCAGAATCATCCTCCCCGTGCTCTCCACCTCCTTCAGCAGCTCGCTTCCGCCCCATGCGCTCAGCGTTGTCCACTGGCACCGCGGCAGGCTCATCCGCCAGCTGCCTCTCCTCCTCTCTCTGCTCTCTCTTCCGCTTCCGAAAAGCCGCATCGTACACCTTCTTCAAATGCCTCGACATCTTGCCAAGCCAACGTTCAGTAGGGTTTGGAAGCACAAAATGATGTGCGATTAGGTACTTGAATCTTACATCCCAAGAGGGGAAGGCCAATGCTTCGAACCCAATTAGCGTGTAGCATCAAATTTTGTTTACAAAATCTTCAGGGATGCCACTTCGTCATTTTCAACTGTCTGAACAAGTTTGGTGAAAAAGTCTGTGCATGTATGTTTACTTGTCGAAAAGTTCTTCGTCAAAAATCCAAATAAATCAACCTGAACACTATACCAAATGAGTCTTTAAATAAAAATATCATGGCACTGAACAATAAGTTCAGATCAATATTTGCACTAAATATTTGTAAATGGAAACATTACTAAGCATGTGCACCTCAAGTTAGGCGTAAGCTCAAATGTCTGTAACCTCAGACAAATCTGTATATCTGGCTTCCCTGCCATTGCGGGCATGAGCTGTTTCGAGGTGTCAAACTCGAAGTTTGTTTTGTTTATATTTTCTCCCCCGAAACCACGGTGGTATTTGTGATTTACGGTGAGTTGGACCGGCGGAAGGAACGGCGCGGAAGATAACTCGGCTGGTGCGTGTCGATTCCAATCGCTGCTATCGGCTGGTGCCCGGTCGAGATCCGGAAAGCTTTTTCTGCACCTTTTGGTGCTCCGGCAGGGTATTCGTTGGTGTGGAAATGATTGGCAGAGGTGTTGCGTTCACTTGAAATTCAGCGGGTGGAACCGGTTCGCCTACGGAACAACGTCACGGTGGTTCAACGTTTCATAGTGTGTCTTCAACACGGCATTACGTTGCCTAGTGCCAGCCGTACAAGAATTGTTGAACGGTAGCGCTGAGACTCAGATGGCAGTGGGTACCCGGTCCAGATCGACCGTTTCACAGATGGAACCGGTCTTCGGATGTTAATGGAATCATTGTCACCGGACTTTTGCCGTCTGCCGCTTCCGTCATGGTGAATATTTGTGGTCCTGTGCAGAGGCACAACCTGATGTAAACAAGAGCCAATCCACATCGGAACATTTAACGGCCGGGTCGCCGGTGGCTCAGCTACCTTTGCCAAAGAAGCTTGAGAATAAAGTCGGTCGGAAATATTACCGGTGGTGGTGGGTTCAAGTTCAGCCTCAATTTGTCCAAAACGATCCCTTCGTCAAGACTCACTCGTGGCTGATCCTGTGGGCAAGCGGAAGGCTCGATCTGGACCTGGTACCCGCTGCAATCTATCCAAGTCTCAGCGCTGCCGCCAGCGATTCTTGTTCGGCTGGCACTAGACAACGTGATGTCAACCGTGTTTAAGGCAAACTACGAAACGTTGAACCACCGTAACGATTTCCGAGACGGTGGTCCGTTTCCACCTGCTCCTGAATCACTATGAACCCCCCGTTTGTGCCGATCAGCTCCACGCTAACGAACTAGATGCAAATACTAAAATGGCCTGCTGGAGCACGAAACAGTGCAGAACAATCTCAAGGATCTCGAAGAGAAGACCAGTCGATATCAGGAACGAAACGTGACTCTATTCTCAACACTTCTTCTTTTACCTATTTGAATTCTCTCTTCAACCTTTATCATAAAGATGTCCCACTTATCCCGCCAACCTCGGGGTGCATAATCCGGCCACGGTCTAGCTTTCTGCTGAGGGTCGAGCTGTCCTACAGGACCATGTTACCTGCCTAACTTCTCAACAAATCAAGCGCGAGGAGCGTGGTCCACTTGTGATGTGGTACAAAATTCAAGAGCTGCTGAATCGCGGAAGCATCGGCATTAGCGTGCTGTTCGTGCCTAACGGACCAGCTGAACTTCATCTACAACGATCACAGCGGTCATGTTTTCGGCTGTGTTCAATTTTCTAACACACCTTCGAACATGGTTACCATTGGACTGCACCACGTCTCGCAGGATATGCTGAACCAGATTTGCCCCGACGAGCACGATTAGGCTGATGCTGGAGAAGATTACTCTATCATATAAGGTATGTTTCAAGAGTCGTTTTTTTAATTTTTCCGTAGAACCAAACCATTTAATCTGATTCTTTCCCTTAGACCACAGTCGTCGATTTCGCCGAATGCCTGCGCAACCCACACCACCTTGAGATTATGCTCACTTGAATCAACAGCTAGATGTTCTTATCAGCGAAACTGCAACACTGCAGTTCAGCACCTAGAACTTCGCATCGAAAAGCAATTATGTATGAAAATAATGATTATTTAAAAAAATACAAATAAATTGTTTAAATAAGCTGGTGCAAACATAAAAGGTGGATTCGTGAAGCTGGGAATAAGAATTTGGTTTCGGTCGTGCCAAGTTGGCTCGATTTTTCTCACTGGGTTAAATGAATTTTTGTTCAAGAAAATAGGCATTTCGATGCCTCTTTGCTCTCTTATGCTAACTAGATAGGAAAACCAGCAAGCTTAGTACAAGAGAGCACAGAGGCATCGATTTAGAGATTACAAAGAGGCATCGATTAGATTAAATTAAATTTGCTGTCTACTGATAACTTAAAGTCGATAATTTTTAAGACTGTTTCGTGACAATTTGAATGGCCCAGAAAAGGGCCGTTTGTTTTAAGATTTGTGTGTGCGATGCCGGTTTAGGCCCACATTAATCCTTGGTATGGATCGCACACAGGTTCGTGTCCTCAAATAGCCCAACCAAGTAGGCTTCGCTCGGTTCCTGCCTCTCGAAGTCCTGGGCTATTTCACGCACCAGCCGCCGGAAGGGCAATCGTTAGCATCCCGATGAGACTTTCTCCGGTGGCCCGCGTTCTCTTGCGGGCTGCCTTCGTGGCGAACTGCTAACGCGGGGACTTTCCTCCGGTGGACTTGCGAGCGGTTTGCTTGGTACGGTTTGCCATGACTTGCTGCTGCTGCTGCCGCTACTACGATAATTTTTGAATGGGGAATGAGGAGAAAAATTTATAGAAACGCCTTTTTATAACTTCACGACGAGGTGAGCATCCGTCCACTTCCAGTGAGAGAGTGAGAGATAAAAGCTGAGAGAACAATTAAGGGGAGGTAGCGCAAGAAGCCATATATAAGAAAATGACAAGTTTTCATTTTTTTCAATCATTCCCCAACTATCGGACGAGCCACAACACAGCAAGGAGCTGACTCGATATGACTCGACGTGGCCGGGTAGGCAAATGGGATCGAAGAGAAGGCGCTAAGCGGCATCGTAAGGTTCTTCGCGGCAACATCCAGGGCATCAAGCTGGCCACTCTCCGTCTGGCAACAAGGTGGCGTGAAGCGCAAATCTGGACTGGTCTTCGAGGAAAGACGGGGTGTGCTGAAGGTGTTTCTAAGAGAAGACCGTCATGGCCATGGACGGAGCAATTCAATACAAAACGGCCCTTTTCAGGGCCACAAAATCTATCACGAAAGAGTTTATCGTCATTCACGCAAAAGCTACTTTATTATCTCAATTTCCATACAAACAACCACCCCCCTCCCCCTCCAAGGTGTCCACGTGGTTTATTTATGTCCAATATCCTAGCTAAAGCAATCTAGATTGGTATTTTTTCGGTTCTGACCTGGAACCGTGCTGCTTTGTTTAGCAGCATTCCTCCCTAAATCAATGTTTACATGAGAGAGCAAATTATTCAGCTCCTCGTCCTTCCGGGTGGCGTGGAATGATTTGCGCATTCGCAGCGAACTCGAGAATTCCCATCTTCAGTCAGTCAGAAACAAGATCATCCTCAGTTTCCTGGCTGACCCGGCTGTGCAGCCTGGGGCCGTGACCAATTACACGAGCCCGTAGTAGATTCGTTCTACTAATTCATACAACAAATTTCACAGTCTATGTGGTTAAGCGATTTTACTCCGATGTCTAAAAGCTGTCTCCGCTTGCGATTTTGCTCGTCCCCGGGTGTATCTGTTGTTGGTTGCCGTCTCTGATAGCATTTTCAGGGTACGAATTTAGATACATCAATCGAACATCCGTGGAAGGGAAACTCGACGCATCGAACCCAATCAGCGTGTACCATCAAACGGGAGTGTGCGCGTGTGTGTGTGAACCCGAATTTTGGCACTTTTCTACGGCATTCGCACACAATTTGCCTTCTTCGTTATTGCTCTCCGACTCTCTCTCTCTCTCTCTCTCTGAAAAAAATAAAGTTGATTTTCTGGGCAAAGGTTATCCATAATCATAGAAAGCAAGAAATATTTTTCGCGACAAAACTTGCAAGTTTGGCTCGCTTTGTATGCGTTTGTGTGTTTGTGAGAGAGTGTGAGTGCGCAGACAAAGTTTGTCCACAGTCTAGAAAGCAAGAATGATTCTTTCGGGACCAGTTTGGTGGCCTTGAAAAAGGCCGTTTGTTTGAAAATTTGTCCTTTGGTTTACTTCCCCAGCAATCCAATCCGATGAGTGATGCAAGCCGTTTTCCACTCCTGTTGCTTTCCCCGCGATGCCCGTCAACAGCTATCGAGTGGGCAGTAGAATTATTGCGGCTGAAATCCTTCTTCAGCAAGAGAGAATTTGCGTTGCTGCTGCTGGTAGATGTTCACCCGTCCGCGGCTCAGAAATTATGAGCCGACCCGAGTTGTTCAGCATCTCCGTGGCAACTAAGTGGAGTGGAGAGGGTAGCACGTAGTTTTATACTTCTACCTCGCCTCTACTTCCCCTCTTTTAACGATCGTCGACGGCCACCGCTGCTGCGGTGATTTTCCCCTCAAAATCGTTCGTTTTGTTTGCAAATTTCAAGCATTTTAAAATTGAATTGTTTGAATAGTTATACTATTGCGCCAATACTGAAAATTTTATAGAAAATTGCTGAATGTTTTCCGAATCGAATGGTCCAAAAATTGTGTAATTTCAATGTGTCTGGATAAAGATATTATCGTTTGAAATAACGTTCGCCAAATGTGACGCTTGGGATCGAAATTTTGAACTGGCCCCCCAGTATAGTAAGTAAAGACATAGTCCTATGTCAATATTTTCATTGAAAAGAGCGCAAGATTTCCGTTAAAACACACTTTCGATCGATTTTTTTTAACATCTCCTTCGAAAGATATGATTTATTCAAATTAAACGTAATTACAAACAATTTAAAACTAAAAACGTTCCTAAAATTCAAATGCCATTGTGAATTACCAAACTAAGTGCACAGGAGTTGTTGATTTGAGTAGGACAAACGATCCAGCAAGTTTTATGAAGATCGGGAATGGTCCGGATTTTGAGTGGTCGATTTCGCGTGGAAACCGTCAGCTTCATCATGTCTCTTTTCCTATTTCAGATTCGGGTCCAGCGGAGTACTCACCGGTTTACAGCCGGACATGCCAAAGCGATTCAGAAGATCCACGGCTTACTTCGGTTGGCTGATCTTCGTGATTCCCTGCGCTTGTACTACATCTTGAGCCTAAGGAAGTGCTTCGATGGTCCCACATCAGACATCTGAAAACGGCTCGACAGACCACAGGGGGGCTGGGCTGGGCGCCAGAAAAATCCTCATCGTCCTCGTCTTTGGTCAGCTCTGCAGCGAAGGGCAGTCGTCCAGAGTCCACGGCGTCGTCTCCGTCTTCCGACAACTCCAGACGGACCAGCGATGAGCTCTTCGTCACCCACATCAGCAACAGGCTCTTCTTCAACCGATTGGTATACAGCAGGTTTCTCGTACTGGACCATCTGGTTTGGTGCTTCCGCTGGTGCATCAAGGTGGACCACTCGAACTTTCGGTTGATCGCGTCGGCGCTCGTCAAACACCACATCCCGTGATGTAAACAGTAGGGTGGCTCGACATGATCGGCATGATTCCTGTTTCATTTGGGCCCCCAAACAACCCCCCAAAATTTGGGAGCGATTGGATTTGACCAAAGCAAAGCAAAGCGATTCAAATTTTTATGGAAATTTGTTTGGGAAAGCCTCTTTTTTTCATTTTGATTTTTATAATTTTCATTTTTCACTCATTTTGAAAACTAACACCGTAGAAGTATAGTCCTGAATGTCCCCTAAAATTTTCCCGAAGAAAGTATGGTCTTATTTGAAATGTGATACGGAAGAAACCCAGATAGCGCACAGGTGGATTCCCAAGAAAAAGTGCGGCAAACTGGATGCCCGAAGTGAGAAAATCAAACGGCTATCGCATCTGGGATCTCCGCAAGAAGAAGCTGATTACTAGGGAGGCTTGAAGTTGTATGGGAAAATTTTAAAATGGACTAATAAAAATGGACTAGACATGGATTGACACCCTGTAGATGTGCCACCCTGTCTTCTAAACATGTCAAAATTTCTTGTAATAAGTAGCTTAAGAACTTTTCCTAAGACACCAACGCTTTAAAGGGTCACATGTAGAAGTTAGGGCTTAGTTGACACTTGGTTGACACCCTGTAGATGTGTCACCCTGCATGTCAATAATTTTAAATAAAAGCTACCTTCATATGGACAACTTTTCCAGAAGCAGGACAGGGCCATACTTTCTTCGGGAAACTTTTTGAAGACTTTCAGGACTATATTTCTACGGTGTTAGTTTTTAAAATGAGTGAAAATGAAAATTATAGAAATCAAAATGTAAAAAGAGGGGTTTTCCATACATTTCCATACAAATTTGAGTCGCTTTGCGGAAAGCCGGGTCAAATCCAATCGCTCCCAAATTTTAAGGGGTTGTTTGGGGGACCAAATGGAGCCAGAAAATGCCTGTTCTAATTGAATTAGTCTACACTCAAACCCCGATGGTTTGACATCAACTGTTGTCAAACGAACGGGGTCACTTTTTAGTTTGACACCCCTTTTACACGGAGTTTACACAAACTACCAAACGTTTGTTTTGATAGTGTGCGTAAGCGTCGTGTAAAAAGTGACAGTTCGTCACATTTTAGTTTGACTTTGACCAACCAACGGGGTACAAACTAAAAAAGTGTCAAACGAAAAAGTGACCAACGACCGGGTTGAGTGTAGTTATTTTAAAATTTTCCCATACAACTTCAAGCCTCCCTAGTAAACAGCTTCTTCTTTCGGAGATCCCAGATGCGGTAGCCGTTTGATATTCTCACTTCGGGCATCCAGTTTGCCGCCCTTTTTCTTGGGAATCCACCTGTGCGCTATCTCGCTATCTGGATTTCTTCCGTACCACATTTCAAATAGAGTTATCTAAGCCCGCTCTTACGCACACTAGCACGCCATTTGTTTTGCTGGATGGTACAAAATTTAACCTCAATGTTTTTCGTGTACGTACACGCAATACATGCGCACGTAGATAACTCTATGGCTTCTTCAATTCCAGCGCCGACGTCGGACTCAAGGTTTAGTAGGTACGACGCAGTCAAAACCGCATCGCCCCACATCGATTTCGGCAGTACCGAATCCAGCAGCATCGCGCGTATCTTGTCTGGCAAAGCCGATTCAACCGTTCCGAAGCTCCATTCTGTTGTGGACTGTACGGCACCGTCGCCCCCATGCAGATTCCCTGGATGCGGCAAAACTTGTTGAAAGACTTACTTGTGTACATTCCACCATGAGTCGCACCACTTTCACGCCAAAGATTGCCGTCACACGAGCGTAAAACTCCTGGAACTTTTCAAGCACCTAATCCTCCGACTCGAGCAGGAACACCACCGCAAAATGGTTGAAATCGTCTAACAACGTGACGAAGTAGCGCTTGCGGCCCATGTCGACATTGTGGGTGGCCCGCAGACATCGGAATAGACCAGCTCTAACGGCCGCGTTGAGCGTCTCCCACACGACTTGCCGAGATGAGTCCGGCCGTAGTCGGGCTGATGCCGGTGAATCGTGGCGGCGTCGGCAGCGAGGCCGGTGACAAACAGTCCGGCGAAGGCGTTGGTCCACCAAAGAGAAACAAGTGCGTCGTCTGCGCGGTCACCTTCCAGCGCAGATTGAGCATCTCAAGACGCATATTGAGCGGAAGAAGGTCACCAAGCAGGAGACGCAGTCCGCTCACGGACAAGTTCTCCTGCCAGCTGGAATAGCACATACATCACTCCCAGGATAAGCCGTTTGAGTGTAACATTTGCAGGTTGGTTTCAGTCGTATCAGAGTCACTAATTTAGCCCTTTCCCACAGGTATCGGTTCGAGTTCAAGGGTCACATGCTCCGTCACAAGGCCAACAACCACCCGGACGAGCTTGCAGCCGAAGAAGCCGACGCGGATGAGCTGCCGGCGAATGATGCTGCAGAACTTCCCCGACACGATGGAGGATACTGTTTGACGGCTCGAACCTGGAGTTGGTGCTGGAGGACAACTTTGACCGTGATCTCGACTTTAGCATGCGCTACAGCCAACCGCAGGATACGTCGTCTTCGCTTCCACAAACCAGGAGAAGTCTTCCGACCGGTGGCGTTGGTAGCGACAGTTCCGTTTACGACATGGCCGAACCGGGCGCCTCGACGACCCAGGCCATGGGCAAAATCGTGTGTGAGCTGTGCAAGAAGGATTTCCTGTACTCGTACAACCTGAAGCAGCATATGCAGCTGCACCACGCCAAGGAGAAGCCATTTGAATTTTGGTCTGCTTAGCAGCTTGGCATACTTAACACACGCAGCGTTCTGGCCAGTTCTTGAAGATTATACTTTCCACCATTTCGTGCTTCCAGAGGTTTCTCAAGTTCGCCTCTCAAAGGTGGCCAAACCGACAATGCCACAGCTCGTAATTGTCGTTCTTGGATGCCATCGCAGTAGCACGTGTGCCACCAGCTCCGTCGTTCCGATAAACATCCAACGCGTACAATTGGCCAGATCGTCGTCCGCGGCACAGCACGCGTCTACTTGACTGTAAACGATACCGCCAGCAATCCCCACTGCCATGCTGATGTTTTCGAGGAACCGCACGGAAAACAAGTTAAACTGCAACTCCGTCACGTACAGCCCGTCGTTCACCACAGTTTTTAGAAACTTCCCTTTCATCAGCATCTTCACGCGCACAGTGCCAGCAGATTCTGCAACCAAAGTTTGACCTGATTTAGCCACGGCAATCCGCACATTCCGGTCCAGTGGTCGAAGATCCTCCTGCATAAAGAACAGCTCTTGCACAGATCGAATGGAGTCCCGTAGTTCGGTCAGTTACCGCTTGGGATCTCACCAACATTTGTAGCTTTTAGCTATTCGCGATGTCGACTCTGTCGACAATATCTAGAACTCATCTCCGGTGACTCTGGAGACAGTAAAGAAATTGCCGACCGGCTCGATATGCAACTACCTCCGTCGCCGGCTTCAAGCACTTGCAGACACCGATAGACCTAACAACTTGCACAAACAGCGCTAATGGATGACCCCCAAGGACGGCTAGGACGAAAAGAAGGACGAGGAGCAGTGGCTGCTTAAGTAAGATTTATCTAGGAGCGACATGAGTTCTTATCGAATCTAATATTATATCTTTGTAGGGACGTCTTCGTGGAGGACGTACGGTAGTCACCATCGGGCGCGTGGCGTAGACTAAGCGGCGGTCAAGTTCCCACTGCTGATTCCGGAGGTAGAATAAGTTTGACAATGTGTTCCCGACGGATATCGGGTCGTTCATGACCACCTCACCGTCGAACGTGTTGCCATCGCTTGGAGTGGACTTTATGTCGCATTTTGCGTTGGTCGTGCTGGCCTCCGAACAGCAGATACGTTGTGGTGGAGTTTAACAGTGCGGAAACGATCGTGAGCAAGTACCAAAATACGAAAGAATACAAAAAAAAAAGAAATATGAATATGTAAACACAAAATACATAAAGCTTTATTAAGACAACCGAATAAAATGAAAAATTGTTACAATTAATTCAAGGAAATTGTAAAAGAAAAGCAATAAAACGATATTTCTTCATAGGGACTGTCCATTAATTGTTTTAGCTTTGTGTCTTTTCTCCTCGAGTGGGACTGAATGGCTACAGAGAGCTTGGCGGACGGCGGATTTGAGGTCGTGAGTGAGCCAGCGGGAACCAGTATCACTACTAGCTTAAGATGAGCATTCCGATCCCGGCTTGCAGTTGGTGGCCGGTTCGGTATTGGAGGCTGCACGTTATGCTCTGGGCGGGGATGACCCCGTAGTTGGCCATCACGTCCTCGTGCTTGTTGGTCAAGACCTGGGTGTAGAGTTGGTGATGTTGATGGAAGAAATTGGGAAGGTTTGGTTGTTTTTCTGGATCAAGGCCGAAGCAATGAGAGTGCTCAAATTGATTGGATCGAATTTGGCGATCAGTACGGGCGGGTCGATGGCTTCTCAAGCGCCTGTTTCTGCACAGGAGATTCCGAGAGTCATGGCCGCACCATAGTGGACGTGCGCATTGTACGAGCAAGCAAGCAGTGAAACAAGAGATGGGTACGAGGAACAACTTGCGAATCGCTTGGTTATTTTCGGTTCCTGCTACCGGAGGACTCCGCGACCAGGTCTTCCATGATTGGAGCATCGTCCCGTGACTAGCGTGGATCAATCCGAGAGCGTACAAACTACATCCCTCGGAATATCCGGGGTTGCTCTGAATAAAAAACTGCAACTGGGGACCATCCATAAACCACGTAGGCGCTTTTTCGAAATCTCAGACCCGGAACGCCCTGATACAGCCCGACTAGGCAGCGAAGCACCGTGTTGCGGAAGGCGGGGCATTGGATTAGACGCATTGTGACATAAGACGGAGTTTGCCAAACTGCTGGCGACGGACAACTTGGTGCAATCGCGGATTCCGTGCCGGGGTGGAAAGTTCATCTTTCTATTTAATTGACATTTCTCATTTAGCAAAGCAAAAAGTTTCAGAAGGAGGTTTTTTCATAAAAAAAATAAAGCGAGTTCGAGCGAGTTCATAGTTTAGATTTTATTTACGAAAAAGAAGAATCGAAAATTAACGCTGGCCTCCCTGATCACCCTGGCCTCCCTGGTCACCCTTGCCTCCCTGGTCACCCTGGCCTCCTTGGCCTGCCTGGTCACCCTGACTTCCTTGGCCACCCATGGGGTATTGCCCTCCCTGGCCTCCTTGCCCTCCACCCATAGGGTATTGGCCTCCACCCATAGGGTATTGGCCTCCACCCATAGGGTATTGGCCTCCACCCATAGGGTATTGGCCTCCACCCATAGGGTATTGGCCTCCACCCATGGGAAATTGTCCATACGGCCAGTAAGGCATCATTGATTGTGGCACATAAGGCATGAAGGACGGGAACGGGTACTGCTGCGGAGCAGCCGGTTCCGGGATCGGAAGACCTTGCGCCGGCACGACTGGCCCTCCAACCGATCCCGGTCCACGTGCGTCCGGCATCTGCAGCGTTCCGGAGTCAGCTTTTACGACCGGAGCAGTAATTGCAGCCGTGCCAGCACCGTTCTGTCCCGCGAGCGCTCGAAAACGGACCAGGTCTTCCCTCTCCTTCTTCAGTGCTTGGCCGTTTTGGTTTAGCCCGGCCTTGACCGGGTTAATCCCCGTACTTTGTCCGTACTGGTCCTGCAACTCATAGAGGCGCCTTGAGGACGCAAACAACGGGTCCAACAAGTGTCTTGCGACCGTCGTATGCTCCGGAACCTGACAGAAGCTGAACGGCGACAGCTTCTTTTGCCGCTCTAGCTTCCTCAGCTTCTTCGCATTGCTCAGCAACTCGTAGAGCTCGGCCACCGAAATACTTAAAATTCCGGATCTGGACCCGTATCCATATCCGTCTCGGGATCCATAGCCGTCCCGGGATCCATATCCGTCGCGGGATCCATGTCCGTCCCGGGATCCGTAGCCGTCTCGGGATCCGTAACCTTCCCGCTGGAAGCGGCGCCGAGGCGGAGTCTCTCGATCGGAGTCATCCGAAGCCGAACTCACTGAAAAAAAGAAAGAAAAATTAGAATTAGAAAAAAAAATTAACATTTTTTTACGATAAATTTTTGAAAACTAGCTCAAATCGCGGAAAAAATAAATAATCAATACTTACTTTTAGCAAAATCTCGATCTTCGTTAAAGTTGGCGATGAATTTTACGGTGGACTGCGCTCGGTGGCGGTTGGAACGAAAAGAATGAGTCTGGTTTGGCTACCCACTTTTTCAAAAGGCTCGAAAAGCTAAATGTCCTGCAGGGACTAACGATCCGTTAACAAAATCTGTACTGCCAGTGATGCCAATACTAGTACCTTATTATTTTGTGAAAAGGTTCAGGTCTTCGCTACTGAAATTGAATTGATTGAAATATTTCACATCCCTGATTGATAAGGATCGGTCGCTATAGCTACGTACGTCGTTATTCACGATTAAAAGTTCCATAATTACGCGAAGCATCAAAAAATGACATTTTCCTTCAAAATCAATGTGATGCGTTGATTTATGCCTAGAAATGCTAAAAGAACCTGTCGGGTAATCATTTTCTGATACCCAACAAGTACCAGCAAGCCGTTTGGTAGTGTGTGTGAACTCCGTGTAAAAGGGGTGTCAAACTAAAAAGTGACCGCGTTTGATTGACAACAGTTGGTGTCAAACCATCGGGGTTTGAGTGTACTTGCAGAATTGCAGAATTTCTGCAGCTACATAAGCTTGTGCATAAGTCACTTTTTTGCCAGTATCAGTAACTTTATTGCAGCACGTTCCCGTATTATTTTTTCAAATAATTTCAAAATATTTTTCAAAAACTGGTTGACAAAAAAAGTATCTAAGTAATGATTGCTGGAGGTAATATTTCCATACCCGAGTCCATACC